>NC_058133.1:221269882-221290412 GCF_016433145.1 Gracilinanus agilis
CTTTCTTTCTTTCTTTCTTTCTTTCTTTCTTTCTTTCTTTCTTCCTTCCTTCCTTCCTTCCTTCCTTCCTTCCTTCCTTCCTTCCTTCCTCCATTTCTTTTTTTAAACTGTTACCTTCTTTCTTAGCATTGATACAAGTATCAGTTCCAAGACAGAAGAACAGCAAGGGCTAGGCAGTTGGGGTCAAATAACTTGACCAGGGTCACACAGCTAGGATGTATCTGAGGTCAGATCCGAACCCACCAAGCCACCTAGCTTCCCCCTTATAGTTGTTACTATAAAGGAACAAAGGCATACCTAGTAATGGCACAGACTATTACTATGACAAATTTTACAATATTTTACCAAATATTATCATGAAAAAATGAAGAGCAGATGAACTGATCCATAGAAACAAAATGTCAGAGCTGGAAGGGCCCTTTGGTATCATCTATTCTAGACCAACTTCCTCATTTATGGAAGTGAGAGCCAAACTAAAGATTTCAATGATAATTTAGTAGAATTCTCCTTAGAAGAGAAAATGTTTCAATGAAGTTTTAAAATAGGCCTATGTCTTCAGAGTAGCCTTTTGTTCTAAGAATCCTATCAACTACATCTTCAGTATCCACTTAAATCACCCTCAACTCAAAATATGCATCCATATATCCATGGTAAGGGAAAGACAAAGAAAAACAAAGGCCATCCATTGATTGAAAAATGAAAGAACTCTAGTTTTGTCTGCATACATTTTCAATGGAGCATAACATTCCTTAATCCTGAATTTAGGAATCAGATACTTTTTTTCTGTTACATGTAGCATTTTTCTTTCAATATGGCATAAATTATTTCCACATAGAGTATAATGCCTGTTTAAACCATTATAGCAAACAGTTTTCCTTTTTTTTTTTTTTGGTAGAGGTACTTTGAGTATCATACCTATACTCTTGATCAATTCCCCTGCCCCTTTTCACTCATTTTCTTGGGGATGCCATTTATTTCCATGGTTTTGATCATGATTTTCATGCAAAACTATGTCTCCAACCTTCTGAAAGTTGGATCTCCCACTCTGGCTTCTCCTTTGAAATTGCTGTCTTACATGTTTCCCTGACTATCCTTTAGTACCACAAACTAAACAAGGCTTATATAGAAATTCATCATCTTTTCCATGTTCCCAAACCTATTTTTGACTTTACTATTTTTGCTTTTCTTAACCCATAACCTTTCTCCTGAGCTCTAGATCTATATCTTTAACTAGATGTCCTTTAAGCATCTAACATGTTCAAACCTATCTTTTCCCCCCCAAATCTGCTTGCCTTTTGACTTTATTCTTTTTTTGTCAGGGGTGTCACCATTTTTCTGATTTCTTGTATTTGACGACAGTATAATTTCTGGCTCTTTGGTATACTTCAACAATCATATCCAATCAGTTGCTAAGCCCTGTAAATTCTACTCATGCAATAGCTTTTGCATTTATCTTCTCTTCTCTATTTCTGTCACTCAATCAGCATTAGAGTCTCATTATCATCCACCTGGATTATTGAAGTCAATTCCTAAACAATCTTCCACCTCGATTTGTCACCCCTTTAGCTTATCTTTCACACTTGCCAGATTACTCCTGTGTATGCATTATGGCAGGTCATGTCACTCCTTTTTTCAAACTTATTCAAAGGCTTTGAGGTGTCTTTCCAATCTAGTTCAAATTCCTTAGCTCAGCTTTCAAGGTC
Organism: Gracilinanus agilis; assembly: GCF_016433145.1. Taxonomy (NCBI): domain Eukaryota; kingdom Metazoa; phylum Chordata; class Mammalia; order Didelphimorphia; family Didelphidae; genus Gracilinanus; species Gracilinanus agilis. The sequence goes on from NC_058133.1 coordinate 221,271,586, forward strand.
CCTCCTTATAGTACGGTGACCTTTTACTTTTCAAATTCATCTGTTTTACATTTTCCCATCTTGGTGCCTTTCCTAATATTCTTCCCTGTGGCTCCCTTATTACTCCCCTCTGCTTTCTTTCTATTGATATTTTGCCTGTCTTTCAAAGCCCAGTTCTTTCATGAGTCCTTTTCCCAGATTCCCTAGTTGAATCACAGGATTCATAATTCTTGAGTTGAAATAGGGCTCTCAGGTCATTTTACAGGAACTTTCCCCTAACTTCTCTTAATTCCAGTCCTTTCCTCTTTGAATTATTTATTTATCCTGTACACATCTTGCTTTGTACAGGTTTGTTCGTTGTCTCATCCATTAGATTGTAAGCTTCTTGAGGAAAGAGATTGTTTTTTTCTTTTTTTATATCTCTAGCATTTAGCACAGTGCCTTGGCACATAGTAGGCACTTAATACATGTTTACTGAATTGAACTCCGAATTAGTAAATTTAGGTTCATGGTGGTTAATTGATTGCTTAAGGTCACACTTATAATTTGCATCAGAGGTAGTATTTGAACTCAGATCTTCTGACTCTAGAGTTAGACGTTAAGATACACTATTACCTTTCCCCATTCAGACCTTTTTTTCACAAGTTATTTTATATTATTCTATACAAAAGTCCTATTTTGATGCCTCATCATTGCAAGAAAGGTTCTCAAAGTCTATGTCATGAATCTCTGAGCTGTTTCTACAAGTTGGAAAGGCCACGTACAAGCCTGGTGATGTATTCTCTGTATAAGTTGCCTGAAGACTAGCTTAGCCAATTCAGAGAAAACTCATCACCAGAGGGTCAGCTACCAGGTGATGACTATTTTCAATCATAGCAACTCATTCAACAAATATTGCCAGACACAGTGCCCAGCAACTGGGGATTTGGTCTATGATTTCATAGGGAGCTCCCCATGAAGCAACTTCCTTTTACTAATGCAGGTTTGCAATTTTTGCTTTAGAAAGTTGCCTGAGGCCCCGAGATGTTGAGAGCTTTGCCCTGGGTCACAAAGCCAAAAAGTGTCAGAAGAAGAATTTGAATTCAGGTCTTACTATTTCCAAGGTTGCCTCTCCATCTACTTCCCTACCACTGTCTCTTGTTTGAAATATAACTAAGTTTTGGAGGGTTTCAAATACTACCGTCATATGGATCCCCACTGCTCCCATTTTTATTCCAGTATAATGTTCCCAGGTGGAGACCCTTTTCAGCCTGTCCCTAAAGTATCCAACAGAAAAATCCATTCCACTGAGTAGCCAATTCTGCTGAGTATGCTGAAATCATGCTTATAATCACCAGTGACATTTCTCAACTTGCTTTTTGATGAAGCCATCTGGCCGTATTGTGGCACCCCTTAGGTTCTGAGCAGCACAGAAGTCCCCAAATCTAAGTTTACAAACCGCCCTTACACCATCACTCTGATTTTGACAATGGACAAGTTAAAAGTTGACAGGCTTTAAAGAGACAAGTAGGCTCCAGCTTCAGCTCACACAGCTCTGTGGCTATTCTTCTATTTTGAAAAACACTTTCAGCCCAGAGATGGATTAGCATCAGCACAGCCCCTCAACCTTTGGCATGTGTACTGAGGATGGGCAGCCATACAGACATTCCCAGCTGGGAGCCCTCCCTTCAAACACACGGAAAATATATACATGGTCTGGGGCAATTCAGTCCCATCTGTTAGGATGGCATTGTGCCAGCTTGGGAGTTAATCGAATCCTCTCCCTGGGTCAGAAGTTACATGCAATGATGGGCTTGGTTTGCTGTCTCTTTGAGTAGTTGTCCTTCCTAAGGGCCAGCAACAAAGCATTTATATCACAGCCTTCCCTAACTCCTGAGACTATCTGTGTCGATCCTACAAAGAAACCAATTATCCTTCTTCCATGTACAATATCTTTTCCATTTTTTCTTTATAGCAACACATTTGCCATTTTCCTTTTCTTCCCTCCAAAATATGCTCATAATCTAATATATTTTGATAGAATTATAAATTTTTTCTTTGCTTTTCTTTCTAAATCCCTATTTATGACTTTCAAATGCTGGTGTGAGGGAAACTGCTGTGCCAAACCTCCAAATACCTAAGTAAAAGAAGATATTTACAGCTTACAGATTTGTTTCCCTGCCAACCAGACAGGCTGAATTATGGTGAGCACCTTGAAAACCCATTAAAGATATTGAGGATGTCAAAATACATTTAGCAGGAAGGCATTGCATGTAGTTTTGGAATTTAAAGAAGTTTAATTTCCTTTTTTAAAAAATGGTTTTGTTTTTATGAACACAGTATTAAAGAAATCACACATTCATGGTTCCTTCTCTTGCTTTCCCTATTTATATGAAATCGTGTCAGAATAAAATGCTTTTAGTATCTTTTCCAGCTTTTGTTAAATTTCTTTGTTAGTTATAGAAGAAAGAGAACTGATTTTATCTTAGTTTAAGATATGAAGTCTTTAGCAAAAAGGACTGGAAGCCAATATAAACCCCAGAAATCTATGAATTGAATGCAAAAATACAAACCTGATTGCAGTGAACCTTTCCCTCTTTCCCCACCAAAGGATCATTATTATTACCATGATTTATCCTGAGGGCTAGTTTGCAAGATGACTGAATTCATTTGGCTTCTCTGTGAAATTTCTAAATTGGTGCAGACAGCATGATTAGTGAAGAGATGAATTTTCAAAACTATTTCCTTGAATTTTCATAAATCATCCATGACAGAAGCATTGGATTCATATAGCTGGGACTTCAAATACACAAATCATTTTTGTAGACTTAATGTCCAGAAAGTAGGCCCATTCCTGCTTGGAAATTTACATTTTTTTTTAAAAGAAGGAAAACATACTAGTCAGCTGTAGGTCATGGTGTCCCATTTCCATGGCTTGGCTACATATCTATTATTGATCTATTCATTAGAGATATATGTAATACATAATATTTTTTATTTCATTTTTAGAAATCTCATTTCTTTTTAGACAATTTCTAGTCCACTTGGGGTAATTTTATTCAAGTCTTTAAGAGTGGAGTTCTATATTTACTCTATATTTTAATTAGAGTTGAGTTTTGATGTGAAGTGAAAATACTTCTAATGTTATTAAACAGCTTGTTTGTGAGCCCTTATGGATGGGGCAGAGCCAGCATGGGTTCACTAAGAACAAGCCAGGCCAACTAATATCCTTGTGGAGAAGATGCGGTCTGGATGCTAATACAGTTAAACAGTTCTGTGGTTTTTTCATTTCAATGCAATAAACATTTGTTAAATACCTATTATGTGCAAGGCCTTGGGAATGAGACAAAAAAAAACCAAAAAACAGTCTACCAGCAAGGAACTTACCTTCACTAGGAAAAGGTAACATTGTTGAATATTAGACTTATAGAATATGGTTTAAGAAGGGATCATTTCTTGTATGTCTCTCAAAAAAGACACAGGATTATATCACTAGGAACATATTATATAAGGCTCTGTTCTTGGTCTTGTTTTATTCAGTCTTTTAATTAAGTTCTTAGATGAAGACATTGATATGTTCATGAAGTCCTTGGAAGATTCAAAACTTGGAGGAATGGATAATATTTTGGAAAACAGAATCAGAATTCAAAAATACATCAACTGGAACAATGATTCGACTCTAAAAAGATAAATTTGATAGAGATAATGTAAAGAACTGCATTTAATTTTTAAAAAATAACTGTGTGGTTGAGGGGATACCCATTAATTGAGGAATGACCAAACAAGTTGTGGCACATGATTGTGATAGAATACTTACAGCGCCAAAAGAAATGATGAGCAGTTTAATTAAAAAAAAAAACCATGAAAAGATCTACATAAAATTATGAAAAGTGAAATGAGTAGAACCAAGAGAACATTATATACAATAACAGAAATAATGTTTGAAGAATAACTTGTGACTACCCACCTCTGGAATAAGAACTAACAAATAAAAACATGAAAGACATAGTTTATGCATACATATATTTTTTGGGGGGTCAAATGATATCTTCTCTAGTGCAGGGAGATGAGAGAGTGTGAGACCTGGACATTTTTAGGTTACCAACAAATAAATGAATAAAAAAATAATGATAGGAGGCAGTGTAGCTCAAAATTCTACAAAACATTACTAAATAGATGGTTTGTGAATGTTCATAAGAAAAATTAGTGATCATTCACCATCAACAGTCAAGAACAAATGAATATAAAAGCATTCATGAATGCATAAGCATAGGTGCCTAGTCATACTATACTTAAATTTTACCAAGTTTCTTATGTTCTTTTGTGGATAACATGGAAAGTTGTGGATTAAATAATCATATCGTTAAGTGGATTTGGAACTGGTCAAGTGATGAGAAGCCAAAAAGAATTATTAATAGGTCTTAAAGAAGAGTCTCTAGAGGAGTCATCCAGGGATCTGTCTTTCATCTTATGCTATTCACTTGTGACTTGAATGAAGGTGTAGATGACAAATTTGTCAGATTTGCCAATGAAACAGTATGGAGGAATAAAATTATTCCCAATAGAGCACCACTGATATGGTTGATCTTCTTTTCTTGTACTCAAATATTCATAATGTTCCCAGTTTGAGTTCTTGCAATGCTAACCGGTTTGGCTCTACACAGATTGCTTGTGTGCTTGTTCTCTAGCCCCTTTATGCCTTGTCAAACTTTAACCCTGTCTAAGCCTGTCTTTTCTAATTACACATTGCTAAGTATAACTAGAGAAAGTCATGTAACTATTCCAAATGGGTCCTCTTGACACGCCAAGCCAAGATGGTTGCCTGAAGGTGAGGCAGAGCCACCAGATCTCATATATTTTACTCCAGAAAAATCTGGAAGTTTTTACCAGGTCTAATAATGATCAAGAAATCCAATGATAAATTACTCCCACTAAGGAGACTTCTTTTACCCTAGAACTACACATGAGATCATCTAGAAGTCACAGGGCAATAAAAGATGGGGCTGTAAGAAAAGTCATTTCTGGTATAGGGTATTCTCCCATTATGAACAGCAAGGGGCATAAGATTTGTAAAGCTATATGACTGGAGGCAGGAAGTATGGCAGGCTCCCCCAAGAAAGCTCCAAAGGTGGGAACTTTGGAAGCCCTGGGGAATGGGAGGAGAGACTTGGGGTTCCCTGATATTCTTTCTTGAGAAGCAGAGAAGGCCTTGGAAATCCAGTACTCTACAACTCTAAGATCCAGTGGGGCCTCAGCCCAGGAGAGGAAGAGGTCAGGGAAGGAATCCAGGAAAAGATTAAGTAGAGCCAACTACCACATCCAAAAGTGTAGCTCCAGAGTGGCAGAGCTTGATCTTGTTACAAAGCCCCAATTCAACAACTAAAGCTGGAGAGATGAATTAACATAAAAATTATTGTATGTTCAAAGGTAATTTTGCAACAACTACAAGTAGGCACTCAAAGAAAAAAAACTGACTTTCCACAAGGTTTACATGATTAGCTAGATGAAATTAGGAGACAATAATTAAATAAAAGCTGTAGAGGAAAGAATTGGAAAGAGTATAAATAGCTTAGAAGAAAAAGTTCTTATAAAAAATAGATTCCTTGAAAACTAGAATAAGTAAAAAATAAAGTAAATGACTCTACAACCCAGCAAAATTAGTGTAAAATTGAAATATGGGAAAAATAGAAGGAAAAGCAAAATATATATTTTAAAAAACAACTAACCTGAAAAAAAGCCCAAAGAGAAATAATTAAAAAATCACTTGACTCCCTGAAAACCAAGATAAAAAAGTCTTGCACAAAGAGGGCATCTAGGTGGCTCAGTGGATTGAGAGCCAGACCCAGAGATGGGAGGTTCTGGGTTCAAATCCGACCTCAGACACTTCCTAGTTGTGTGACTCTGGGCAAGTCACTTAACCCCCATTGCCTAGCCCTTACCACTCTTCTGCCTTGGAACCAATATACAATATTGATTCTAAGACAGAAGGTATGGGTTAAAAAAAAGTCCTGTATCCTATATTTCATAAAAGCATGAATGAAAACTGCCTAGGTCTATTGGAACTAGATGGTAAACATAGAAAGAATGCATAGATCGCCTCCTGAAAGGAACCCCTAAAAGAAAAGTCTCAGGAATGTCATAGTCAATATTGAAATTATTAACATCAAATTCAAAAAACTGTTAAGCATCTAGAAATAAGTAATTCAAATACCAAAGAACGACTGTCAGGATTATATAAGATCAGGCAACTATAAATGAGAGAAGGTGATAGAGTATAATATTTCCAAAGGTGATAGATAAAGGCTAACCCTGCAAGAATGACTTACACTGAAAAGCTGGGTATAATCCTGCCTGGGGAATTCAGTGGAATAGAGGATTTTCAAATATCTATGATGAAAGTGTCAGAACTTAGTATGAACCTTGAAATATAAACATGAATTAAGAGAAACATGGCTAAAATGCCCGACCTGAAACCAGGAAGGCTCAGCTTCCTAAGTTCAAATCCAGCCTCAGTCACTTATTGGCTCTGTGACTCTGGGCAAATCATTTAAGCCTGTTTACTTCAGTTTTTTAATCTATAAAATGAGCTGGAGAAGTAAATGGCAAACCACTCCACTCTGCCAAAAAAAAAAAAAAAAACCCAAATGAGGTCACAAAGAGTTGGACATTGTTGAACAAGACAAATCTAGAAAGGTAAAGTTATTTGAGGATTGGAAGGAGCTATGTGATGATAGAGTGTTTAAAAACATTTTAATAGAGGGGAAAGAAACAAGTGTTTCTTAAGAACCTTCGTGTCTTCAAATGGTATTAATAGTATTAATTAAGGAAAACAGATCTCAAAGTGAACTGGTTTTGTTTCAAGAACATAAGAAATAGGGAGGATAAAAGGAATACACTAATGTAGAAAGGAAGAAAGACGTTGAATTTGCTATTTCTTATAACTGGGATGTGTGAGAAGAAGTTGTATGTAAACATAGAAGAAGGGGGTGGTGAGCAAAGGCATCAGATGAACCTCACATCTTAGGCTACTGGGGAAAGTCTGAATAAACTGTGGTGTAGGAATGTAAGAGAATATTATTGTGCTATAAGAAATGATGAAAAAAAGACAAATTCAGATAATCTTGGATAGTATGATCTTATGCAATGAACAGAACCTGAATAACCGTATACAAGGACAGAAACAATGAAAGACTTAAGAGCTCTGATCAATGCAATGACCAACTATGTATCCACAGTAAGAAGACTTTGCAAATTTGGAGGAAACAATAGGGAGAACAGACACTTCAAAAATCTCATTTTTTTAGCTGAACCAAAGGAGAGTTGAACACACACACACACACATACACACACCTGTGAGCAAACAGACACACACTCACACACACAAAGTCTGACATAGTATATTAAACTCACTAGGGAAACAGGCAAATATAGGAACAGGGATGAGGGGCAGTACAGGACAGCATAGAGAGGAGGGAGTTAATAGTCACTATAAAAAAACAATAACACGGGGCAGCTGGGTAGCTCAGTGGAGTGAGAGTCAGGCCTAGAGACAGGAGGTCCTAGGTTCAAACCCGGCCTCAGCCACTTCCCAGCTGTGTGACCCTGGGCAAGTCACTTGACCCCCATTGCCCACCCTTACCAATCTTCCACCTATGAGACAATACACCGAAGTACAAGGGTTTAAAAAAAAAAAAAACAATAACACGCAAGCTTTGTGGAGTAGATTATAAGGAGGGGATTTAAAAAAAGAAAGTGTAAGAAGCAGAGACTAGGACTTGGTTTTAGTGAAGAGAGGCAAGGTAAAAGAATAGAAAGAGGTGCACTTTAATTATATATTACTAGGCCTGAACATATTCCTTATCTTTTTTTTTTTTAAATAGAGGGAAAGAGGAAATTAGAGGAAAAAATATAAATTATGGGAAGCAGTTGGGTGGCTTAGTGGATTGAGAGCCAGGCTTAGAGACAGAAGGTCCTGGTTCAAATCTAGGCTCAGACACTTCCTCTCTATGTGACCCTGGGCAAATACATAACCCCCATTGCCTAGCCCTTATTGCTTTTCTGCTTTAGATATTGATTCCAAGTTGGAAAATAAGGGTTAAAAAAAAGTTTATGATATACTCCATTTAAAATAACCACAGATAGACTAAAATACCTGGGAATATCTCTGCCAAAACAAACCCAGAAACTACATGGACATAATTATAAAACACTTTTTTTTTAAACCCTTAATTTCGGTGTATTGTCTCATAGGTGGAAGAGTGGTAAGGGTGGGCAATGGGGGTCAAGTGACTTGCCCAGGGTCACACAGCTGGGAAGTGGCTGAGGCCGGGTTTGAACCTAGGACCTCCTATCTCTAGGCCTGACTCTCACTCCACTGAGCTATCCAGCTGCCCTTATAAAACACTTTTAAAAAATACAAAATCAGATCTAAATAAATGGAAAAATATTAATTTTTCATGGATGGGCAGAGCCAATATAGTTAAAATGACAATCTTACTTAAACTAATCTATTTATTCAATGCCATTCTGATCAAATTACCTAAAAATTATCTTAGTGAGCTAGAAAAAAAATAATAAAATTCATTTGGAAGATCAAGAATGTCAAAAGTATTAATTGTAAAATATAAAGGAAGGAGGTCTAGCAGTACCACCTTTTAAACTGCATTATAAAGCAGTAATTATCCAAACTATCTGGTACTGGCTAAGAAACAGAAAGGTAGATCAATGCAACAGAACAGACACATAACAAACAGTAGCAAAAGATTATAGTAGCCTTGTATTTGACAAAAGTATAGATCCAGGTTATTATTTGGTAAAAATTGCTGTGACAACTAGAAAGTAGTTTGGCAGAAACTAGGTATAGATCAATATCCTACCATTCACTAAGATAAGATCAAAATGCTTACATGATGTAGATATAAAAGGAAATATCATAAGCAAATTAGAACAGGGAACATATTGTCTATCAGATTTATGGATAGGTGATGAATTTATATGTGAACAAAATTTGGAAAGCATTGTGATATGTAAAATGGATAATTTTGAGTACATTAAATTGAAAAGCTTTGGTACAAGTAAAATAAAAGTTGACAAAATTAGAAGGAAAGCAGAAAATTAGGGGGGATATTTCATAGATAATCTCTTGGATAGAGGTCTTATATCTAAAAAAAATAGAGAATTTTGTCAAATTTATAAGAACAGCCATCCCCAAATTAACAAATGGGCAAAAGATATGAACAGACAGTTTTTGAATGAAGAAATCAAAGCCATATATAGGTGTATGAAAAATTGATCTAATTCATTTTTGATTAGAGAAAGGAAAATCAAAAGAATTCTGAAATATCATCTTGCATCAGATTGGCTAAAATTATAGAAGGGCAAAATGACAAATATTGGAGAGAATGTGAAAAAATGGGGACGCTAATACATTGTTGGTGGGACTATGAATTGATCCAACCATTTCAGAGAACAATATGGAATTATGTCCAGAGAGCTATAAAACTGTGTATATACCCTTAGGCTCAGAAATACCATTTATGGAGACCTATTAAAGAGATTCCCCACACAGGACTCTCATTACCTAAATTTTATGGATTCACTAGAAAAATTCAGCCCAGATTAAAAAAACTAAGTATTGCTTGAATGTTTGCTATAGATATTATATTTCTCTATCAGATAACATAAAAAGTGTGGATTTTGTATCCCAAAATATTAGTGCCTAGCAGTATGCCCACAGCACAGTAGAATGGTTCATATCTGTTCATAATTTTTCTTTTTCCTTTTAAGCAGATCTGGAATGCTTGTGTTATTGTGTCATGAATGTAATACCTTCTAGACTATGGGTTCATGGCATACGGTTTGCCTCTTGGCTTAGGAACTCTGAGTAATCAACCTTAAGTGTCAACCCCTTTCCTGGCTCTTTCACCCTTGTTTAGGATGAACTGATCTTGTTTTTTTTAGTCTCAGACTGAGCCTCTTTTTTTTAAAACAATTGTTCCTAAGTTTAGAAACCTCATTTTGATTGTCTTGACAGTGGCAGAAATCCACTGGGGGATATTTCAGTTACTCTTTCATATCTCTCACATAGTTTTTGACAAAATATGACATATTTATGTAAAGAAATTTAAAAACACAGGAATTGACCATTCCTTAGTATGTTAAGAGTGAGCATTATCTAGAATGGAGAAATGCTAGAGTTCTTTCTAATAAGAGCAGGGGTAAAAACAATTAAAAATTTATTGAAACAATAACTTAAGTGACAGTATATACAATAACCCCTATAATCAGTGTTTTGGGGTACATTGAACATAAAACCCACCAGAAAGAGCTATCAAAAGAAATTTCATTCACAATAACTATATGCACTATTTGGAAGTATATTTACCATCACATCTAGGAATAACTACAAACTCTGTTTACAGAAATAAGGACTGTCTTAAATAATTGGAGATATAGTCATTGCTCATAGTTGTTCAGTCCTATCTAATTCTTTGTGACACTATTTGGGATTTTCTTGGCAAAGATAGTGGAATGGTTTGTCATTTTCTTCTCCAGCTCATTTCATAGATGAGGAAACTGAGGCAAACAGAGTTAAATGATTTGCCCAACATAACACAACCAGTAAGTGTCTAAAGCTGGACTTGAACTTGTGAAAATAGTTCTGATTCCAGGCTTAGTTCTCTATCCACTGTGCCCTTGCCACTGCTTACACTTAGGCTGTGCCAATATAATAAAATGTCAATACAACCAAAAACATATATATTTAGCATAATATTGTAGGCCCACTCACTCTAACAAAGACTTATTTTATAGCCCTGGACAAAATGATAAAATATATCTAAAGACACAAAAGTTCAAAAATCTTAAGGGAAATGTATCAGATTTTGAATAATTCTACAAAAGAGAAGTCTTCAAAACGTTTTAGTATTGATTAAAAAATAGAAAAGTCAATCAGTGGAACAGATCAGGTTCCAGATCAAGACCCTGAAGCAATTCATTGCAATAGCATAGTGTTTGGTAAACTTGAAGGCATTATTTGGAACAAGGAACTCACTATTTATTAAAAAAAAAAAAGAAAGAAAACTGTTGATAAAATCATAATGAAGTCCCATAAAAATTAAGTTTAGACTACTGTCTCATACTTAATATAATAATAAGTTCCAGATGGATATATATATATATCAAGGGTTATACCATGAGCACATTAGAAGAGCAAGGAGGAAGATATGTTTCACAACTATAGAGGGGGAAAGCTTTTTAACCAAACAAGAAATAGCAAAAAGATAAGATTTGAAATGGACTGAAAAATTTCTGAAAACTGAAATACAGAAATACAATCAATGCAGTTAAATCAGAAAGAAAACAAAGAAATCTTTACTGAAAATTTAACTCATTAAGTTCTAGTATCTAAGTTATATAGTGAATTGTTACAAATATTTGAGAATAGGAGAAATTCCCTAATAGAAAACTGATTAAAAAATGTGACCACGTAGTTAAAAAAAAAAAAAGAAAACAAGAAAGCTATAATAGCCATATGGCCAGTATATATGGAAAATTATTGAGAAATGCTGAAAGGGATGGATTAAGAGAAATTAGAGAACTCATATGAACTTATGCTGAGTCTAGTGAGCTAGGGGAATAATTTGTACATTTTTCTACAATTCTGTAAAGGAAAACAACTTAAATCAAAGAACTTAAGGGGGCAGCTGGGTAGCTCAGTAGATTGAGAGCCAGGCCTAGAGATGGGAGGTCCTAGGTTCAAATCCGGCCTCAGATACTTCCCAGCTGTGTGACCCTGGGCAAGTCACTTGACCCCCATTGCCTACCCTTACCACTCTTCCACCTATAAGTCAATACACAGAAGTTAAGGGTTTAAAATAATAATAAAAAAAGAATAAATAAAATAAATCAAAGAACTTAAATCTATAATCAACTTAGAAAAAATTTAATCAATGCAATGAACAACCATGACTCAGAACCTTAATGCTGAATCATGTTTCCCACCTCTCAGAAGAGGGGTACAGTGTGAGACATTTTATTTTACTCGACTATATTATTTGTTTATAAGGGAGGCCTTTTATTGATGGAGGGAATGAAGGGGAAGAAATGAGACAATAAGGGATAGCAATAATAAGATAAGAAAAAAAAGAATCTTTATACGTCATTTAAAAAATATAGAGAGAACAAAAAGAAGCCCACTCACTCTAACAAAGAAGCCTGAAAGGCTACTGCTATGTAAGAAATGATTAAGAGATAATAGTTCAATTTTTCTCAAAACTGGTTAGATCTCATTTTGGTGTACTTGTGTTCAGCTCAATTGGACCCTCGCTGAAACAAGACATTGTTGATTCTCTATCCCATTTCCCTCAATGCCTGTTCCATGCCTTCTTATCTCTCTTTAAGTCCCTGGCAACATCTTCTCCCCCAGAACCCACCAGCTCTCTTATGAGGACCCTCCCTTATACTTCACACACATACTCTCTCTCTCTTCCCCTTCTCTCCCCCCACTCCCATCCCAAAGCCATTCACCAAAATCTTTCTTCTTCCCTTATCATCATCCTCTATTAAGGGGGTCTTTCTTCTTCTCAGGGTGGGCCTGTCCATCTGTACTCTTGATCCTAAGCCTCCATTTCTCTAGCAGTTGCCCCCAGTGCCATCTCCAATTTGTAAATCTATTCTTAGCTACTGCATCCTTTCTTGCTCTTTACATCCATACCCATGTCTCCCCACTACCAGCCCTCTAAGCTCTCATCTCTATCTATTACTTCTCAGTTAAACTCCTTTAAAATGTTTATCTATACGCCAAATATGAAGGTTTGCATTTCCCTTTCTAATGGGGAGACTGAGGCTGGTAAATCTTTGGAGCTCAAGAGTTCTGATCAGCTGATTGGTTGTATGTACCACATTAACATGCCAAGTCCCTCAGAGTAAGAGGCCACCAGGTTGCCTTAAGGAGGAACAAACTAGCTCAGGTCAGAGATGGAGTATGCCGATGCCGATGGACCTGGATCCAGGCGTGAGTCCTGACCTTCCAGCCTGGATGAGATAGGGACAAATGGTTGAAAAGTGTATGAAAGAGTAACTTATCTATCTTTGATGTCTTCTCTTCCTCTCCTTTCACTTAATTCTATATCCTTTTCAGTCTAATGCCTGACTTCATCATTCTACTGAAACTGCTCTCTTGAAATTTACTCATGATGTCTTACATGACAAATATAATGGTCTTTCCTCAATTTTTATCATTCTTAACCTCCTTACAGCATTTGACACCGTTGAATACCATCTCTTCCTGGATACATTCTTCTCTGAGTTCTTGTGACATGGTTTTCTCTTCGTTCTTTTCCTTTCTGCCTCCTCTTCAAGTCTCTTTTTGTTAGATTCCATCCCTGCCATGCCACTGTAAGTGTCCCCTATTCTCTCTGCATTGGGACTGCTTTAAAAAAATTTTTTTTCTATCTTACTTGTTGATCTCATTATGGATTGCCAGAATGATATGTAACACTAGGTGTTGCTATAGAGTTGGAGGGTTCTGCTGCAGCTAGTGAATCAGGCTTCTTAGTTACACAGCAAAATAGAGGGTCATAGTCTGATGGAGCCTATTAAAAGACCCAGATTCATATTAATTTTGCTAATGGGCTCATTTGACCATGCCCTTCAATTGGAGAGAAAGAAGCTCTTTAACAACAGTGGGCTGGAGTTGATATCTCAGCCCTGCCTTAGGAAAGGTCACTATCTCTTGTGTTGCTCCCCAAGATGTACCAATGTCCTCAAAAGTGGGGTAGAAGGAATTCATGGTCATATACAGATGTTTGTAAGATTAGAACGCTGAATGTAGTCTTTAATGGAATAAAAGGGCATTCTTAGAAATTAGTGCCAGTCACAGCTAGCTGAAGTAAGGTAAGAGACAGGGATAAAAACCATTGATTTCTCCATTTTCTCCATCTATTTTTTTCAAATGCTTGAAAGACTGTCATGTAGACAGGAAAGCAGGTAAGAGAACTAAACCCAACAGGCAAATATAGAAAAATGGACATTAATTAAAAATAAGAAAAAACTTTCTAGTAGTCCAAAAAATTAAATATGCTACTTTTTGAGGTAGTGTAAGTTCTCTGTCACTAGAAATATTCAAGGAGAGCCTGAAAAACCATTTGTCAAGAAAACTGTAAAGAGAACTCATGGATAAGATGTTCTCACATTTTATAATTCTATTACAAGTAGGATATAAAATATTTTTAGCATTTTAGAAAATGGGTTTTCTGGATACATTTTGGATGAATAGTTAAAAGAAAAGATAGATGCAGTCATTGCTTAGTCCCTTTTCTAAGGTGCTTTTAAAATAATGGCTGAGGTCAATAGCCAGTGAGTACAGCACAGTCTGAATATACTTGACATGCTAGCTCATAGTACTTCATTTGTCTGGCAGCCACGGTCCTTTGTGATCTAGTTCTGATCTTATTTGGGAAATGGAAGAAATCTTTGAGATTATCATCACCCTTTCACTTTATAGATGAAGTTGACAGTTCAAGTGACAACCTACCAGTGACTCAGATAGTAAGATTCAGAGCTACTCTCAAACATTTGACACTAAATCTTCCTGATCACATTGTGTTGATGACTTTGCTTACACAGTTCCTTGTTTGACTTTCTCTACTCCTTTAACTCTCACAGCCACTTGTTGAACTTCAACCCACTCAAGGCTCAGCTCAAAAGTTACTTCCTCTATGGATTTGCTCCTAATCCTGCCCCCAGCCAGAGGTGATAACCCTTCCCTGAATTCTCACAGCACTTTCCCTTCATCTTCCTTTTGGCAATGATTATAACCTATATTTTACTTTATTTATAGAAATGTTTAGTGGTTTAGTGGAAAGACTGTAAAAGACTGTAAAGGCTTGAGTTTAAAGTTTGGCTTTGCTGCTTACTCCCTGTTACTTTAAGCAAGTCATCCAACTTTGTGCCTCAGTGATATCTGTAAAATGGAGATATCTGCATTAACCACCTTATGAAGTTGAGGTGGGAAAAGTAATTTGTAAATGCTGAATTACTATATAAGTGCGAATTATGTCATTTCATCTATTAGACAATAAATTCATTTAGGACAGGAGCTCTGTATCACAGATGCCAAAGAAATATTTTTTGAATGAATGGATTCTGAATGTCTCGCTACCTCGAATAATGATTGGGTCAGCCCTTCTTCCCTCTTTCTGTCTCTGATAAGTGAATTCTCTCTAATAGCCCGATGATGAGACCTTTGTTCTGACAATGAATCAAGTCCATAGATTAGTTCATATACCTGAGCTATGCCTTTGTCATCGGACTTGAAAAAGGATGTCAGGTTCACAGAGAAGTCAGACAACGAACCAACATGGACATTAACTTAATTCATTGGGGTAAGGCCCTCTTGCACTGTTGGAAACAGTGACAACAGGAAGAAATGCATACATACACAAAATAACTAGCACCCGAAGGGATATTACTCATTAATTGGCCATGAAGGGTCTGATTGGTCTGTGAGTCATGGAGTATGTATTAAGAGCCTATATGTGCTAGGACAGTGCTCAGCTTTGGGGATACAAAAAAAAAAAAAAAAGAAAAAAGAAAAAAAAAAGACAGTCCTTGTCCTCAAGTAGCTCACAATTTAATGGGGGAAACAGCAAGTCAACAAATATGTACAAACAAGCTATATCCAGGATAGAATTGAAATAATTAAAGAGAGACACTAGAATTAAGAGGGGTTGGGAAGTTTCCTATAGAAGATGAGATTTTGGTTGAGACTTAAGTGAAAGCAGGGAAACCAGGAGGTAGACCTTAGGAGAGAAAGCATTCCAGGAATGAGGGACAACCAAGAGATAGAGTATCTTGTTTATGAACTAGCAAGGAGGCCAGGGACCCTGGATCAAAGAGTAGGTAGTGGAGAATAAGGTATAAGAAGACTGGAAAAGTAGGAGAGAGCTAGGATATGAAGGGCTTTAAACACCAGAGGATATTGAACTTTATCCTAGCGGTGACAGGGAGTCACTGGAGTCTATTGAGTAGGAGGGAGAATCGGTTGGACCTGAGTTTTGGTGACTGATTGGGGAGAGACGGAATGGGGAGAACCTTGAGGTAGGCAGACCGGCCACAGGCGGGTCCAAGAACGAGGTGACGATGGTCTGCAACCAAAGAAGTAGGTAGCAGTATCAAAAGGCAGAGGAGGAATATTTGAGAGATGTTGCAAAGGGGACATCAATAAGTCTTGGCAAGAGATTGGATATGGGGGGTGAGAGATAGTGAAGAGTCAAGGATGATACCTAGAGTGGAGCTTGGAGGACTGGTAATACTTCTGACAGCAATAGAGAAGTTTGGAGGGGAGGGTTTGGGGAGAAAATAATGAATTTCATTTTGGACATGTTAAGTATAGGATAGAATCTATTAGACATCCAGTTCAAGATGTCTGAAAGGAAGATTGAGATGCAAAGAGTCGAGGCCAGCAGAGTAGTTAGGGCTGGATAGATAAATCTGAGAATCATCAGCATAGAGATTGGAATTAAGTCCATGGGAGCTAATGAAATCACCAAGTCAAGTAGTATAGAGGGAGAAGAGAAGGCTCGGGACAGAATACTATGGGGCACCTATGGTTAGAGGATGTGACCAGCTTGAGAATGCAGCAAAAGAGACTGAGAAATAATAGGTAGGAGGAGAACCAGGAGACTAAATAGTGTTTTGGAAACTTAGAGATAAGAACATCAAGGAGAATAGTGGACCAGTAGTGTCAAAGACTGGAGAGAGGTAAAAAAGAATGAGGACTGAGATGTGGCACCCCAAAGTGGACTTTTTGGGGGTATTGTCAGGATTTGGGGTTTGATCAAAATATGATTTATACTTGAAATATATTAATGACAGAAAATTCCTGGAAGGTTTAAAAGAAGAAGTTGTTTTTAATCTTGCTAATTTGTATTAATAGGCAGCTCACAAACATGTATGCACAATGTATAAATATAAATATTGTAGAATGAAACTAGATAACACAGTGGGAACTCAGTTAGAGAAGGTTTCCCTAACATCATAAAAATACCACTCTAGATGGAGAATAACTTCCAGATTCCAAACTTAGAAAAGGAACAGAAATATGAGGATAATACTTCTTAGCACCATGTCAAATTCTGGAGCAATCCTTTTGCAAATGTATTTTTGTTACAAATTTATACATAATGGACCAAACAGTTGTGAAAAGGATTCTGACATGAGATTATTGACACTACAAAGGCTACAAATTCCATTGTGTTCAAAGTCTACATGAATGGAACTAGAGTTTCCTTATACCTGAAGAGTTAAGTCAGGTAAACGACAACTTTGGTCAACATATGAAACAAAATAGTGAGGATCAGGTTAGTTTTGGAGAAATTTCTATTGGTGTCAGAATACTTCTTTTTAAAAAATAAATCTTGTTTTCTTTCTTAGAAACAACTTAAGACAGAAGGGCAAGGGCTAGGCAAACGAGGTTAAGTAACTTGCACAGGGTTACACAGCTGGGAAGCATCTGGGGAGTTTTGAACCCAGGTCTTTCTGCCTCCAGGCCTGGAGCTCTATCCATCATGCCACATAGCTGCCTTTGTGTCTGAATACTTCTAAATAAAGTTAAATTCTATACTCTAATAAGTTATTCTATAATCCTTTTAAGATATGTTTTAAATAAGTATCATGGGACAATATTAATCTTTCTGGGAAAAAGTATTTCTTTTCTTCCTATGCTCTTAAAAAACTGTTTTATTAAAATGATGTGTCTGTCTCTGTGATCTACATGAAGTTGGAGAATAGGGCTGCTACCAATAAAACCAATTATTTATGCTTTTTTCATAACGTATACGATGACTGAGCTTGAACACTTTGTCCAATGATCTGTATTTGTTAGTAAGAAAGTATAAAATTAACCTTAGCTTCAGTCTACTAAGCAAGTTACTGGACATTTCTTAAATAGTTACTATGTGCTAGTCACTGTGCTAAGTGCTAGAAATATAAAATGTAAGCAGAAGGACAATGCCTCAAAGAGCTTACATTCTAATGAGGAAAGACAATGTATAAAAGCTGAAGAGTTGTGGAGGAGTAGGGATAACTTAGTCGAGAAAGTCCTGTGGTGCGGCCTGGGGAGGAAGGAAGGCATGTTTGGCCTGGTCCTCTTGCTTAAAATGGAGGTTATGGGAGGTACCAGGCAATTAGAAGGAGAGGCCTAGGGGACAGAGGAAACTTCCAGTGTGTTAAGTAGTTCAGGGATGGCACAAGCTTCCAAACTAAAGAAGTTCCCTTGGCCTGGTGGAGAAAGTCCTGAGGAGGTAAATTAGTCTCATGTGCAGTTATCTATCTACTATCAGGGTGAGAAAAGAGGTCTATGTTAAAGTCATTTAAAGGTGCTCTTGGGGGTTAAACAGTATGATTCTCCAAAACCAGTTAGTCAAAGAAAAAATCATAGAAACAACAATTTCATTGAAGAGAATGACAATGATGAAACATCCTACCAAACTCTGTGGGATGCAGCCAAGGCACTACTCAGGGGGAAATTTATATCCTTGAGTGCATATATTAACAAATTAAGGAGGGCAGAGATCAATGAATTGGGCATGCAACTCAAAAAACTAGAAAGCGAGCAAATTAAAAATCCCCAGATGAAAACTAAATTAGAAATATTAAAATTAAGGGAGAAATTAATAAAATCAAAAGTAAAAGAACTATTGAATTAATAAATAAGACTAGAAGCTGGTATTTTGAAAAAACAGATAAAATAGACAATGTACTGGTCAATCTAATAAAAAAAGGAAAGAAGAAAACCAAATTGACAGTATCAAAGATGAAAAGGGAGACCTCACCTCTAATGAAGGGGAAATTAAGGCAATCATTAA
>NC_058133.1:221294552-221311755 GCF_016433145.1 Gracilinanus agilis
GTATATACCTAAAACCATCAACAAGCATTATATGCAATGGGGATAAACTAGAAGCCTTCCCATATTATTCAACATAGTACTAGAAACACTAGCAGTAGCAATTAGAGAAGAAAAAGAAATTGAAGGTGTCAAAATAGGCAAGGAGGAGACTAAGCTATCACTCTTTGCAGATGATATGATGGTCTACTTAAAAAATCCTAGAGAATCAACTAAAAAGCTGGTAGAAATAATCAACAACTTTAGTAAAGTTGCAGGATACAAAATAAATGCACATAAATCATCAGCATTTCTATATATTTCCAACACATTAGAGCAGCAAGAGGTAGAAAGAGAAACACCATTTAAAATCATCCTAGACAATATAAAATACTTAGGAATCTATCTACCAAAACAAACATAGCAATTATACGAAAACAACTACAAAACACTTTCCAAACAAATAAAACTGGGTCTCAACAATTGGAAAGCCATTAATTGCTCATGGGTGGGATGAGCTAACATAATAAAAATGACCATTTTACCCAAATTTACCTATTTAGCGCCATACCTATCAAACTTCTAAACTGATTTAGAAAAAAACTAAAACAAATTTCATTTGGAATAACAAAAGATCAAGAATATCAAGGGAAATAATGAAAAAAAATGTGAAGGAAGGGGGCCTAGCAGTACCAGATATTAAACTATACTATAAACAGTAGTCATCAAAACAATATGGTACTGGCTAAGAGATAGAAGGGAGGATCAGTGGAATGGACTTGGGGTTAATGACATCAGCAAGACAGTGTATGATAAACCCAAAGAGCCCAACTTTTGGGACATGAATCCACTATTTGACAAAAACTGCTGGGAAATTTGGAAAACAATATGCGAGAGATTAGGTTTAGACCAACATCTGACACCCTACACCAAGATAAATTCAGAATGGGTGAATGACTTGAATATAAAGAGGGAAACTATAAATAAGTTAAGTGAACACAAAATAGTATACCTGTCAGATCTCTGGGAAAGGAAAAATTTTAAAACCAAGCAAGAATTAGAGAAAATTACAAAATGTAAATTAAATGGTTTTGATTATATTAAACTAAAAAGCTTTTGTACAAACAAAAACAATGTAGTCAAAATCAGAAGGGAAACAACAAATTGGGAAAAAATCTTTATAACAAAAAACTCTGTCTAATTACTCAAATATACAAGGAGTTAAATCAATTGTATAAAAAACCAAGCCATTACCCAATTGATAAATGGGCAAGGGACATGAATAGGCAATTTTCAGACAAAGAAATCAAAAGTATCAATAAGCACATGAGAAAGTGTTCTAAATCTCTAATAATTAGAGAAATGCAAAACAAAACAACTCTGAGGTATCACCTCACACCTAGCAGATTGGCTAAAATGACAGCAGGGGACAGTAATGAATGTTGGAGGGGATGTGGAAAAATTAATGCATTGCTGGTGGAGCTGTGAATTGATCCAATCATTCTGGATGGCATTTGGAACTATGCCCAAAGGTCTTTAAAAGACTATCTGATTTTTGATCCAGCCTTAGCACTGCCTGTTTTATACTCCAAAGAATTAATAAGGAAAAATACTTATACAAAAATATTTATAGCCGTCCTCTTCATGGTGGCAAAAAATTGGAAAATGAGAGAATGTCCTTTGATTGGGGAATGCTGAACAAATTGTAGTATCTGTTGGTGATGGAATGCTATTGTGCTCAAAGGAATAATAAACTGGAGGAGTTCCAGGTGAACTGGAAAGACCTCCAGGAACTGATGCAGAGCGAAAGGAGCAGAGCCAGAAGAACTCTATACACAGAGACTGATATACTGTGGTAAAATCGAATGTAATGGACCTCTGTACCAGCAGCAATGCAATGACACAGGACAGTTCTGAGGGATTTATGGTAAAGAACGCTACCCACTTTCAGAGGAAGAACTGCAGGAGAGGAAACATATAAGAAAAACAACTGCTTGAACGCATGGGCTGGGGTGGACATGATTGTGGACATGATTGAGGATGTGGACTCGAAACTACCACACCAATGCAACTAACAACAATTTGGAAATAGGGCTTGATCAAGGACACATGTTAAAACCAGTGGAAATGTGCGGCGGCCATGTGTGTGGGGAAATTGGGGGGGGGCGAAGCGGAAAGTAGGAGCATGAATCTTGTAACCATGTTAAAAATGAATATTAATAAATGTTTAAAAAATTAAAAAAAAAAAAGGTACTCTTAGGGGCCAGCCAGGTGGCTCAGTGGATCTTAGAAAGCCAGGCCCAGAGATGGCAGTCCTGGGTTCAAATGTGGCCTCAGACACTTTCTTTGTGACCCTGAGCAAGTCATTTAACCCCAATTGCCTAACCCTTACTAGTATTCTGCCTTGGAACTGATACTTAAGATTGATTCAAAGAGTTAATAGAGTTAATAGGTAAGGGTTTAAAAAAATAATAAAGGTTCTCTTTCAGTGATGAGAAAATGAATAGGACATTAAGAAGTTTGATTTATCATTATGTAGACAATCTGAAGGAACATAATGTAGTTTTATATTCCAATGATAACAATTTCTTCCTACCAAATCAAGTCCAAGTTCTTTCTTTCACCTAAGATTTCCATTGACAATGGAAAAACGCTTTTATCCACAGGCTTTTGTGAACCTGTAGTCCTATTACGATGATGTTGAAGGTCCACCAAGCCACAAAGTTAAGTAGCATGGGTTTCCTTAAAAAAATCACAAGAGGAAAATTGTTATATATTAAGGGGTTCTCAAGAGTTTCTTAACTTCTAATTTCATATGTGATAGTAATCCAAGTGAACTCATTTTCTTATCAGATAGGGTACCAAACAATAAAAAACAATATTATTCATGCATTAGGTAGTGAGCAAATACTTGTTAAATATGCAAACTCTCCATTTATCTCAAGGAGGAATCAACTCAGCCTCTTTGTAGGTGGTTTTCTCTCTGATCTCTAAGGAGAAATACTGAATCCAATAATATTTTATTAGTTAGGAGTCTTAAGTTCCAATTCTACAGGGCACAGAATGTAAAACATTATCTCCCTTTGGTTATACAACATTTACCTCTAGATTTAAATGTTTTATTGGATTTTTTAAAAATGACTATGTTTCCCTACTTGCTCTGGCTGGAAGTATAAGGGTTATTCATTCATCTTGGCTTGGTAAGAGACACTAGGTCAGCTTAACCCATTAAAATTCAAGATTCCCACCTTTAAGAATTTTACTTCCTACAAAAGTAGGGATTATCAGTGAAAGCTATCACAACTGGTTTTGTTAGAAATTAAGAACTATAAGAATATTCTTGTTTGGGAAAATGAGTATTCCATGGTTATCCAAATTGGATATTTTTCAGGGATTCGGAATTATAAGACATTTCATTAAAAAATCCTAATATTTGAAATTCATTTATGCTCTCTTCTTTGAGAGATAAATGGTAAAATACAAATAGTGACCACTTTGTGCAACAAATAGAAAACATGGATATTTAGAATAAAACTAACTTTTCAAAGTTTATTCAAATGATTACTATATAATTGTTCAATTACAAGTTGTGTAATTGTTTCCTAAATTAAATTCTTAATACTTTGCATAAGAATAATTTTAACTATTGAAAAAAAGTCATAACTATCTTCTTTCCCCTACTCCAAATTGACCAATTGCATATCTTTCTCTGGTCTTATCAAAGAAACTGCTAGCACAAAAGCACATCCAATTTTAAGTGGGTTTTTGTTAGTTGACTTAAAATTGATCATGCATTTTAGTTTCAGTAACTTGCAATTTCTGCACTCTTTGATAACATACTTTAAAGAACAAAACTCCTATAATGACAAACTTAAAAGAAATGATCTTTCTAAATGAAATATGAAAACAGAATAGACATTTATTTTAAAAGAAACTATGAATTAAAATGACCTCTGTGTTATGAAACTTTTCTCATAATTTTTGATGTTTCTTTTGTGTTTTGCTCTTTGAATAAGGCTTCTACACCACTGTCATCTATGAATTGTGATGCAGTTCAATAAGATAGCTTTTAACTGTTCATTCAAACTCAGTTTTATACTGTGCTTTCTGTACAGATGTCATTAATGAGATTACTAATCATTACAAGCATAAGTATTTTTCAGAAGAAATCATTTTTAATGTGCAACATTACAGGATAATATTCTAATCCATGTAGATAGTTCCCATGAAGCAATTCTTCTTAAGATTAGGGAGCAAGTCCTCCCTTCTTACCCTCCTTCTCCCTTCTTGCTCTCTCTCCCATTCTGTGAAGTTTTTTCCCCCCTCTCTTTCTTCCTTCTTTACCTTAGTGAATCTTCTATCAGCAATTCATCTTGATCAAGGGAATTACAGTACCTGGAATCCTTATCTCAAAGCAGGGGTTCTTAACCTTTTTTTTGGTGTGTCTTGTGAATTTTTTTTAGACTGGTGGGGACTATGGGCTCTTTTTCAGAATAATTTTAAATGCACAAAATAAAATATTAAGGAAACCAATTTACTGATGTATGGTTATAAATTTTCTCTAAAAAAATTTCTCGGAACACAAGTTAAGACTGCCTGCTGAGGGACACACTGATGATACTCACAAAAAACTATGAATTATACCTTCTATCTGCCCCAATATCCAACAGAAATTTGATAATCCTAGAGCTTTATCATTGTTTAGCCTGTTTCACCAGCTTCATCAGCCACTGGAAGTTGACAATAATTATTTGTTGAGAAATGAACACACAGGTGCATGATCTAGGCATACCAGCCAAGAATAATAACTTGAGATGCAAACTAAATTAGTTCCTTGTGACTAACACATACTCTTCCACCACTTATAGGGAAGGACAAAACCTCAGACCCTTTCATAATGAGGCAATTTTTATATTTCATTTCCTCAGCTGTTACTTTGTCTGCTATTCTGTGAAATATGTGGGCGATCATGCAAGCACTTCACCTTTATCTAAGCACTCACAAAATTACTACTGTTGATAATAGTTTGCTTCTGTGGTCCACAGCCAAATGGAACTTCATGTGCCAACTCTCTTTCATGTGCACGCTCACTTCAGAAATGAAAATGAATTTATGTACTGAGATCAGAAGATTAACCAATATATATTAACAACTTCATAACTTTTAAAATGGAAGATAAATGAATAGCCTGTCACTGTTTCAAATATCTCTTCATAAAAGAGAAGTATCTATTCAAAATGCTAGCTCCAAACTCAATAGAACACACGATAATTTTGGAAATTTGAAGAACTTATATTAGTCAACAAAATAACCTGCTAACTCTGTTGAGTTTGAACTTCAGTCTTTTATTCCTGGCCAATATGAGTATGTTATTTTTATTTTATTTGTGTGTGTGTGTGACTGTTCATAGATTAGACTTTTCATTTTCCACTTAGGACTTACGAATGATGCCAATACTAATGATATGTTTTTAGTTGTTTTTTAATAACATTTGTTGCAATTTTCTTTCCTGAACATTATTTAATCCTGCATAATAATTTATAAAGACAGGGTTGGAGACTACATTTGCAGTTTCATTAATGTCTCCACCAATGTAACTTCTTTGCATCTAATAGTCTTAGAGCACTGCCTAAAACCAGGAGGGGCAAATCTTCTTGGCTTTGAGGTCAGCTTCTATGTTGTCTCTCAATTTATTCTGTGTGCTAATTAGTCCTGACCTTTCTAAAGGCGAGGCAGAAGCTTCTAGGGCCAGAAGTGCTACAGCGATGGGAATAATGAGGTAGAATTACCTCTCATTCTATTCCTAGGGATGGGTGGGAGCAGGTTAGGTCCAGTCAAGATAAGCTTGTTTAAGAATATGTTGTCTCATAAGAATGGCCCCAGAGAACTGTTTGTATTAAAGTTAGCCCTGGCACTGGAAGTGGTTATAAAACCAGTTACTTCCTTATCATTTCTATGTCTCAGTTAAAGTACAAAAAAGAGTAATTAATCCTTGGGCAGTACACAACAGAGATGGGCGTGGGAAACAGAAAAGAATTTTGAAAAAGTTCAAATAAACTTTCTGCCCTTGTCCTTTTACAGTAAACCAGATGATGAGAGTCTCTCTCATGACCCAAATTTTCCAAGGGTGTTAACAAAGGGACCTCGACATCACACCACAGTGCATCCAAAACTAGTTGTGGAGTCAGCTGTTTCCCAGATGCAGACATATCCTCTTAAATGCCAAAACTCCCTGTCAAATCAAGGGGTGAGCAGCTTGTATGGAAATGCAAGGGCATCTTGGCATTTGTGGGAGAGAAGAGCTAATATTTAACTGTGTGTTTATGAGAGCAATATTACATCTTTCAGTAAGAGTCACCTCACTGAAAACAGAGGCAGGCAGCCTTGTACATCCTTGTTGAGTAGAAAAAGGAGCTGAGCCTAGAATCAGGAAATCTGAATTCGAATACAAGTTCTAACATTTATGAGTGACATTGGGTAAATGACTTAACTTCTTTGAGTCTCATTCTCCTAATGAATAAAACGAGGGTATTGGATTAGATGATCTTGATGGTCCCTTTCTGCTATAAGTGGTAGGCTATAATCTATTATACCAGTATCATCTGTAGTTACTTTGGGATAAGTTATGACTAATAATAATACAATCCTGAAATTTTGGACATAATAACAAAAACAATTAACAAGTGGAAAATAGGAACTAACAGAACAATGAAAATAGGCCATTCTCTTTAGTGGTATGCTAACTCAAAAGAAGAAAATAAAAGTATACTGCTTTTTAATTGGAAGGGTCATCAGAATTCATTTATTCCTTTTATAAAAAAGGAAGTTGAGAAAATGGAGGGAAAGGAAATGAGTTGCCTAAAATCACACAATTGAGTAGTGACAGAACTAGGACTATAAACCAGGCCTCCTAACTCCCTATCTAGCGCTCTTCCCTTTTTTACATGATGCCAGCCCTCAAAGTATGCTAAGATAATTAATTCTGTCTAACTAATACCTGAAAAAACTTACAATGTTGTAGTCCATTCTGCAAAGTATTCTCTCAGTTTCTGTACTCTGCCTGTGGGAACTAACATCATGAGTACCTTAGCTGTCATCAAGAGATCTGGTGGTTTTATTCTAAAATCTCAATTTTAAGCAATAGGTACAGATTTGTTCCTGCCTAAAGAAAAGGTTATTTTCTCTGGTAGAGTACAGGCATTCAGTGTTTTCTTAGGGAAACATACCATGGGACTAAGATGCTAGTAAATGATGTGCAAAAAAAGATTAATATTAAAAGGTACAAAGGGATAGTTTAAGAACCTGAAAACAAAGTAAAAATATCTTAGAAATTGAGAAAATAATGTGTTTTTGTTATACATAATATGTAAAATTCTTTTAGAAAGTAATAATGAGATGTAGAAATAGAAATAATTTTACTTTCCAGTGTAAGCAGTATTTGGCATACACTCAAACACACAAATAAAATATGGTAATCAGAAATAATAGAATGAAAAAAATAATTCAAGTAGACACAAAAAAACGACCAAAAACCACAGTGTGAATGATGAAATGTCATTTTATGATCTTAGTTACATTTTTTAACTAATAAAATTATTTGCTAATCTCACAGTTTAATTTACAGTATCCAAATCTTCAAACCTGTTGAAAGAAATCCATTAGGAGAACTGAGCAGCTGCTGCAATTGTATTTTCTCCTTCAATTACCTGAAAATGAAAATATCAAATTTAGTTACTTCTTTGTTTTGTATCTGCATCTGATTTACAAATTTGTGAAAAAAAATCATCCAGTCAATTATTGCTTAGGCAGAGTGGAAATAATTGTTTTGATTGATTCCTCCCCCCTCCCCCCAGCCACTTGCTTGACAATTCAATCAAATTGGCCTATACAAACAGCCTTGTATCAATGACCTAATTAAAACAGAGTTTATTATAAAAAGTCCAGCAGATTCAGGTGAATTTTGATAGGAAAAGCATGAGACTGCTGTTTTTGTAAGTGTTACACCAACTACCATCTTATCTACTTTGGACTATGTCAAAATCTATAACAGAGTGAAAGTTTCTAGGGCTCTGGCACTTAGAAGGTGTGCTCTGTAATGTTGAGAGAATTGCTTGTTATCATAAAAGAAGGCTGAATCTACTTAAACATGTAAATCAAGCCAATGTCTTGCTATTAAGATTGAGGCAAGCACTAGTCTTGCAATGAATGTGTAGATTCTCCTATCTTGCTCTAATAGAACTAGGTGCTGTGATTATAAGAGGAGGATGCCTTTTTAAAAAAAAAATTTTTTTAAAACCCTTACCTTCCATCTTGGAGTCAATACTGTGTATTGGCTCCAAGGCAGAAGAATGGTAAGGGTAGGTAATGGACTTGCCCAGGGTCACACAGCTGGGAAGTGTCTGAGGTCAGATTTGAACCTAGGACCTCCCATCTCTATGCCTGGCTCTCAATCCACTGAGCTACCCAGCTGCCCCTGGGAAGATGACTTCTTAAAGACAACTTATTTACAGAGAACAAGGTGCTTTTAGGAACTGCTAATATTTGAAAGCTTTTAATGAAGACTTTTAAAACTTCAATAACCAAGACACACAGGTACAAAATATAGCACAATCAATCAGAAGGCATTCTTAATTATAATCCATACCTTCTGCTTTGGTACGCTGACAATTCCTCTTGAAGTATGGATGCCCTCTTTTGTAGAAAGTTAACCTGGAAAATATATTAAATATGAAAAAGGTAGATTCATCTCAATACAACCTATGTGCTATGATTTGATTTGACTTAATTTAATTTAGTTTCATTTACACAATGCCTTTTGATATGGTTTTGGAGAATTTATTGAAAGTACATTTTGGGTTACTGACCAAAAGTTTTGTTTGTGTTTTCATTTCTGGTAGCCTCAAACCATTCCTGTTTCTTAGTTTGACCTATCCTACTGTGCACCTCTCAACCCCAAAGGCCAGGATCATTATTGTTTTTGCAAAATCTTTCATGGTCCTTATAGAAAAGCCAGGGGGTTAGGTGATAATATTATATAATTAGATAAATAGCCAGATTCAGAGACTAATCATTAACTAGTTCATTGTCAACTTAGAAGGAGATCTACCAATTAACAAGCATGTATAATTAAGTTCTGGCATAAATACATTCCTAATTGGGTTGTGAGACCATAAGAAAAATGACAATAAGACTAAAATTTATTTATAGATTTAATGTCATACCAATCAAACTTCCAATCATCTACTTTGTATAACTAGATGGAATAAGAAATTTCATCTGGAAGAGCAAGTTGAGTTTTTTAAGAGAAATAATGAAAACAAAATGGGAAGAAATACAGCAGAATCAGATCTCAAGCTACATTACAAAGCAGATCTGGTACTGGATAAAAAAAATAGAAAAGTTGATTAGTGAAGCAAATTAAGTACATAGCACTCAGAAACATTTGAACATAGTGGCATAATGTTCTATCAACAGAAGAATTTCAACCAATTGGGTCATACCTGGGAAAGCTATAAAGAAGTTGTGTCATTTGAAATTGTTATAAGCCCTGGGAGACTACAACTTCCCCTGACACCTCCACTTCCTTTGTGGGAGGTGTCAGAGAAAGTATAAAAGAGAAAATTTGGCACATTTCTTGCTCTCTACCCCGAGCTCTCTCTACCTTGAGACCCTGATCTCTCTGGGTGCTTTTTCCCTTTCTTCCTACTTCCTAGTTTTCCTTAGACCTTCCCTTTCCTAATCTAAATAAAACCTAGCTATTCAAAACCCTAAAGTTGCTCTCTGATCATTCATTTGAGCTCCTGAAGGGCTCTGGTCAGTTTCCCCCTGCTGGGCTGGGGACCGATATCTTCCTTTGCCTTCCTCTACCTTCCTCTCTCCTTTTTCCTATCATCCATCCTTCCTTCCTCCCTTCATTTTTCCCCTCACAGTTTATGGCGACAAAGTCTAATAAACACTGTTTAGACTGCATCTTATACTAAATATGTACACCTTTATTCAATAAACTCAAGTGGCTCCCTATCACTTCCTCTGTTTAGTATTCAAAGTCCCCCCCACCCCAGTCTTCCCCCTCCCACCCCAGTCTTCCCCCTCCCAACTTCAACCTCCTTGTAGTTTGTTCCATCAACACTCCATTTCTTGACTCCAAACATTTTCTCTGTTGGTACCCCATATCTGGAATGCTTTCCCTCTTGATCTTTGCTTTCTGGCTTCCCCAGATCCTTCAAGTCCCAACTAAAATCCCACAATCTACAGAAAGCCTTTCTCATTTAGCCTGTATGTACCTTGGTTATATAATTTGTTTGCTTGTTGTCTCTCCAACTAGATTGTGAACCCTTTAAGGCCAGGGACTGTCTTTTGTCATTCTTGGTAACCCCAGCACTTATTGAAGCATCCTTCCATAGAGTAGGTACTCGATGCTTATTTTGACTAACCATACCTTGAACATTATATTTAATTGTGGGCACTACATTTTAGGGACAATGATCACAGCAACTAGGTTGGTGAAGGGACTCAATTTCATTTTGTAGGGAGCAGGACAAGTTAAAAGAGCTGGAGATATTCAGCCTGGTAAAGAGAAAATTTAGGAGAGAAATGATAGCGATCTTCAGAAATGTGACCCTGGGCAAATCGCTTGACCCCCATTGCCTACCCTTGCCGATCTTCCACCTATAAGTCAATACACAGAAGTAAAGGGTTTAAAATTAAAAAAAAAAAAAAAAGAAATGTGAAGGATTGTGAGATGGAAGAGTAATTAGGCTTATTCCACTTTGCTCCAAAAGGCATACTCTGAACAAAGGGTTTAATATTAAAAGACACACTTAGGTTGAAGTAAGAAAAAATTTCCATCTCATTAGAGCTATCGAAAAGTAGTTTAGCTTTCTCTCACTGGAGGATTTTAAGTAAAAACTATACAGTTACTCATGGGTAGTACTCTAAGGAAGATTTTGGGGGAAGAATATGTACTACATGATCTCTGAGATCGTTTCCAACTCTGAGAGCCTATCCTTACATTATAATACTGAAAAGGGACCAGAGTACAGTAGAAACAAGCTGGGATTTGGGGTAAGAAGATAGCTTCATTTTTTTAAAGCTTCTTTGCATTTTTAATCTTTTTGCATTACTTTAATTTCTTTTTCCCATTTTTCTTCAAACTGCCTTATTTGATTTTTGAAGTCCATTTTGAGTTCTTCTGGCACTTCAGACCAATTTCCATTTTTCTTTGAAGTTTTGCATGTGGTTGCTTGGATCTCACCATCTCCTGTTAATTTGCTCTTTGTTGCCACAGAAATTTTCCAGGGTTAGGAGTTTCTTTTGCTGTTTGTTCATTTTCCCTGCCTTTTTTTTTGCCTGTAGATTGGGAATTCTGAAAGCTAATGATTCTGTCTCCTCTGCTGCTGGCTTACAGGGATCAGCACTGTGAGCTGTTCAGGCTTAAAAAGGCCTAGAGCTATGGACTTCCAGGCCTCACTCAAGGCTGGTGCCTGGGTCTAGGACTTCAAGGGGTGCATCTGAGGTGCTCTTTTGTTGGTGTAGGCAGGGTGCCAGGATTCCAAAGTTAGGCTTTGCTGAGGTTTAGAATTCTGGTGCAGCAGGTGGGGGGTGGGTGGGTTAGCCAGCATTCCTCTGTGTGCAAGTTTTGCTTCTGGTTCCCCACATCCCATTAAAATCAACTTTCTCTGCTACCTTTCAAGTTGTGTTCTGTGGGAGATCCCCCTTACTCTGTATTGCTGTTGGTTTTTGACTCCTATTATTATTTTAAGGCACTTTTAAATGATTGGTTTGGAAGGACTGTCAGAGAGGTTTTGGCTTTTGCAGCTAATAAGCCTCCATCTTGGCTCTGCTTCCTCTGGCTTCAGATCTTAATTCTGCTATTTACTAGTCGTGTGACCATGGCCAAATCATTTATTCTGGGTCTCAGTTTGGTCTAATGTAAAATGGAAGAGTTGTACTGAATGATCTGTGAAGTTCATTATAGCAAGATCCCATGAATATTTAGATCTGAGAAACTGATTTTCCAGTACCAGCTGATTAGAGAACTATTGGAAGCAGAATTTCAATATGACAAAAGAGTTATGACTGGTCTGTGGAGTTCATTACTCAATACGTTCTCTGTTCCTGGGTAGATTATCTATATCCTGGATCAGGGGTTCTTTAACTTGGGGTCCATGAATTCATTAAAAAAATTTTGATAACTATTTCACTATAATTAGTTTCCTTCATTCAAAATCCAATATAATTTATTTTATGTATTTGAAAAAGATTTAGAAAGGGTCTAGAGGCTTATCACTATACTGTCAGTGGGTTCTAAGTCACAAAAGGTCAAGAATCCCTGTTCTAAATTATCTGCAAAAAAAAATCTTGCCTTCAGATTTGTAGTTATTCTGATGTTCAGCTTAATGAATAGAATTTTGTGAAATAAGAAGGCTTTCAGTTTATAGTCTATTGCAATTATTAGGAACTAGAATAGCCAAAAAATAATTCACTTAAATGCCAGCAAAGTGATTTTATGCAGAGAAGCAAGCTGAATTTTAGGTTCTTGATCTGGAATCTAGAATCCCCCAAACTTGTAGCCTAGAAAGATTTAATGAACTCCAGTTTATTTAGCTTAAAGGTGAAAGCCCCAGGTTTGACCTTGTCACATGAGAGTTCCTCCCTGAGGGAGAGTCCAATTTAACTAGTCTCAGACTAACAAAAGACCTTAATTTGAGCTTGAGTGGGGATGATCATTCCCATTAGGGCCAAGCCCAAGCAGAGTGACTCTTTAGCACAGTAGACAGCAGCCAAGTCTCTTAAGTTGAAAGTCCTGAGTTCGATCCTGGGAAGGAGTGCATGATATGCTGGGAGAGGCTTCTGGAGACAAGAAGTCACTGTCTTCATTTATGAAGTGACATATTTCATTTCCAGCATGAAATGAAGAGTTGAGTGAGGGTGATGCAGTATAAAACTGGACAGATTTTGGCTTACCACATGACAGAAATTTATTGTCTGATTTCATTCAATATTTTGAAAGGCTTATACATTTCTAGAATATCAGGGATGCCTATATTTAATGTGTGTCTTTAAAAACACTTCATAAAATCAACTAAAATGATTTTTATATGATGTATGCCATAATCAAAATTTTTATGGATTAGG
The DNA here is from genome assembly GCF_016433145.1 of Gracilinanus agilis. Taxonomy (NCBI): domain Eukaryota; kingdom Metazoa; phylum Chordata; class Mammalia; order Didelphimorphia; family Didelphidae; genus Gracilinanus; species Gracilinanus agilis. The sequence goes on from NC_058133.1 coordinate 221,307,666, forward strand.
AATTGTATTGGTAGTTTCAGAATTGTTTGCTCTCTTACTTTGTGTTTGTTAGGTACTTCATCATTGACCCAGGTTTTATGATAATCTGGCTATGCTTTGAAACATAATTATGCAAGATCACATAAAACTAGAAGAGTCTGAAATGAGGTTATTAGAAAAGCAAGAGAAACTCTTAAAAGCAACACAAAAAAACCGATACATGTCCAATGGGCACATTAGTTTTGCTTATTTCTAATACTGTTTGGTTCTTTATTTTACCCATATGTCCTCTTGACCCTTGGAACAATTAATACTTTTGACAGGTGCAAGGATTCCACTGACCTCTATCTGATTTCAAAAATTTTCAAAGGATGTAACACCTGTGCTTTCAAACTGGATTCTGCTCACTGAATAATCTGGAACTACATTATGCAGCTGCCAATTACATGGCACAAATGCAGCTGGCAGCAAGCTGTTTTTTGGTTAACACTCATTTTTAGGAGGACAAGTTGCTTTTATTATAGTGAAATGATATGGAGTATAACAGAAGCCCTGAAAGTGGATCATCAATCAGTCAGCAAGCATTTATTAAGCACCTACTATGTGCCAGGCACTGTGTTATGCAGTGGGGAAACAAATACAACCTAACAGCATCTGCCTTTAAAGAGACTGACTTAAAACAGAGTTTACATTATACTTATGTAGGGAGGTATAAATAAAACAAATACAAGCTGAAACAATGTAATTTTGGAGGGGAAGGCATTAAAGAGTTTCATGCAGACAATGGCAATTTCCCCCCCTAAATGTCCTCTGTAGATGTAAGGTTCTTTATATATATTCTGGAAAGTTTTCTATTAGTCAAAGTATAGTTCAATTGGACCTCTAAAATGGCTTTTAATTTCCACTGAAAGGAAGCTTCACTTAACCCTTTCTTTTCCTAGCTACAAACTAATTTCTTCACATGCTAGGGAGAACACAACAATCTTTCTAATTAACTTTGAGAAGCAGAAACATAAGGAGTTTTAAAGAAAACTTCATTTTCATATGAAAGACATGTAAGAGATGGGAATTTGGTCTCCCTATGTCTTCACCTCAGTTGATGTAGTCACAGGATGTAATCACAGATGATGAGGTGTTAAACCTATTAACACATTAACACTTCATCATCTGTGATTACATCCTGTGACTATATCAACTGAATTGGGTGGTTAGTAGACCAAATTTCCCCAAACTCCCTTCAGAGACACATCACTGAAGGGAATATAATAGTATTAAATTTTGCTCCAAGTTCATTCTTACATACTCTAAACATAGAATGTAAATTCCCATTACATCTATAATGGAAGACAAATTATACCAGGTCATTCAAGTTTTTCTTTTTAATTTTTTTAAACCCTAATATCTTTTGTATATATACTTCTATATTAATTTTATTTGTTACAGGGCTAGGCAATGGGGGTCAAGTGACTTGCCCAGGGTCACACAGCTAGGAAGTGTCTGAGGCCAGATTCGAACCCTGGACCTCCTGTCTCTAGGCCTGGCTCTCAATCCACTGAGCCATCCAGCTGCCCCCATAGGGCATTCAAGTTTATTAGAAATATGCTTAATTACAGAACCTGGAGAACATTGTGTACAGTAATAGTAATATTGTAGAATGATCAACTGTATAGATTTAGCTACTTTTAGCAATACAATGATCTAGGACAATTCTGAGGGACTTCTGACAAAGTGCCTTCCACCTCCAGAGAAAGAACTGTAGGAGTCAGAATGCAGATCAAAGCATATGATTTTTTGCTTTAGCTTATTTGGGTTTTTGTTTTGGGGTTTTGGTTTTATATGAGTATTCTCTTACAAAAATGAACAATATGAAAATGTTTTGCATGATAATACATGTATAATTCAGATAGAATTGCTTGCCAGCTCCCAAAAGGGGTAGGGAAAGGAGAGAGGGAGACAATTCGGATCACATAACTTTGGAAAACTCATGTGAAAATTTGTTATTTGATGTAATTGTCATTACATGTAAAACAAAATATCTTTATAATAAAAAAGGAGTTTAACTACTAACTGTTTTACATACATACATATATATATATATATATATTTAAACTCTGGAGATGGAAAGGAATTAAGAGATATCTAGTTTAATTCGTCTCATTTCAGAAATGAGAAAACTTCTAGAGCTAGATAGGTTAAATGACTTTTTTCCAAGTCAAAGCATTAAGGTTGCTATTTGGAATTCTGAACCTGGATCCTTTGATTAAAAATCTTATGGTCTTTCCTATTATGCTAAAACTCATTTCCTCATATTATGGCTTTTACATCATCCTTTAATTAGTCTGTGAAATGTAGCAAAGTTTTATGCAAGAAACATTAAATTTCATTATTTTAATACCTCTCTCTTGTTTTACTCTGACATTTCATAAACTTTGTTACCTCAACTAATTTCATGTAAAATAACTATTTTCTGGAGGCAGACTTAATAAAAGTTGCATTACTCATCATTTTCTTCAAAGGATTTTCTTCGTAAAAATATTATAATTCATTATGCTTGGATAGGAAACCTTACAGATAACGTTTACAACTCAAGCACTTTGCACCACCATTTTAGCAAACTTAGTCAAAATGTTGTTTAGTAGCATCTGACTCTTTGTGAACGCATTTGGGGTTTTCTTGGCAAATATAATGGAACAATTGCCACTTCCTTCTCCAACTCATTTTACAGATGAGGAAACTGAGGCAAACATGGATAAATGACTTTCTTAGTGTCACATAGTGTCTTAGACAAGATTTGAGTTCATGAAATTGAATCTTCTTTACTTCAGGCCTGGCACTCTATCTCCTGAGCCAATTTCTATTTTTATGTGTTGCCATTCAATTTGTAATCAACATTATGATAAATGAATGATGGGATTTTTGGATTAGTACCAAAAATTAAGGATGAGAATTTGTTAGAATGTGGATTGTAATTGGGATAAAAGTTATCATTGACAGGAGCTGGGAAAAAACTTCAAATAGTCTAAATGTTAGTTTTCTTGTAATTTTAAACTTGACGGTCACCAACAAATAAGTATATGTGTGTATGTGTATGTGTGTGTATGTGTGTAGGATTATAATATGAATATACACATATATAAACAGAAAAAGAGAACATAACATGAAACCACAAATTGCTATTATGTTTGTCTTGCATTTTAAAAAGAATATAATAGATTCAATTTGTTAATAACAGAGCTGTTCATTTTCTAAACCTCTTGTTTTTAAAAACATTCTACAATGATCTTCTTTTCTTTTTTTGTTGGTATTGTTGTTATTAGTTCTCCATCTCTTTTAAACATCCCTGCCACCTCCCCAACCATCCCCTCACCTTCCATTACCAATTAAAAAAGGAAAAATTCTCCTTTATAACAAGGAAAAAAGTATTGTAACTTGATAATAGAAATAATTTTACCATATTAAAAAATGTATGTCTCAAACTTCTCGAGTCTCTGTGAGGCTGTAGCATTTTTTATCATTGGCCTTTTGTATATTAGTCATTTCACTGATAAGAATTAAATCTTTCAAAGTTGTTTTTCTTTACAGTGTTACTGTTTAAGCAATTCTTCATTTAAGACTTTTTTCTATATCCATAGTTTTCATTTTTTCTTATGCGCAATAATTTCCATGACATGAATTGCAATATGTGTTAATATCCATATACTATAATTTGTTCATCCATTCCTCAACTGATAGGTACCCTCTTAGTAAAAATGCCCTTCTAGGAAGGAGAAAAATGAGCAAATGCATAGTACCCTTTTTTTCCTACAGTAGAAACATTATCCAGAACTTTTCTGTTTTTAAGACAAACAGAGATAATGAATTCTTGTACTAGGAAGATAGGGGCTCTAAATGATGATTTTTTTTAAATTATGGGAAATAAAACAAAGCAGAACTGAGAGCATTATATACAGCAACAGAAATATTGTTTGAAGAATGACTTGTGTATTCCCACATCCAGAGAAAGAACTGACAAATAGAAACAAGCAAGACATAGTTTTTATATATATATATTAATATATAATATATATGTATATATATATATATATATATTTTTTTTTTTTTTGGTCAGAGG
>NC_058133.1:221312155-221541028 GCF_016433145.1 Gracilinanus agilis
TATATATATATATATTATAGTATGCTCAAAGTGTTAACTTTACTTTAGATGCCAATTCAGGATCTTGGCCATTGCTACACTTGTTTTGCAAGTTTCATTTCATTCTTTAGAATATTTTTCCATGGTTACATGATTCATGATTTCTCCCACCCTCCCTGCTCTTTCTTCCTCACTCCTGGAGCTGACAAGCAGTTCTACTGGGTTTTATACATGTTTCATTGTATATTTCCGTGTTATTCATATTTGTCTTAGGGTGATGTTTTAATATCAAAACCCTAATCATATCTCCACTGAACTACATGATCAATCATATGTTTTTCTTCTGCATTTCTATTCCCACAGTTCTTTCTCATAAGTTCCTCCAGACTGTTCTGGGTCATTGCATTGCTGCTAGTAGAAAAGTCTATAACATTTTGTTGTGCCATAATGTATCAGTCTCTGTGTACAATGTTTTCCTGATTCTGCTCCTTTCACTCTGCATCAATTCCTTGAGGTCTTTCTAGTTCACATGGAATTCCTCCAGTTCTTTATTCCTTTGAGCACATTAGTATTCCATCACCATCAGATACCACAATTTATTTAGCCATTCCCCAACTGAATGGCATCCCCTCATTTTCCAATTTTTTTCCACCACAAAAAGTGCAGCTATGAATATTTTTGTACAAGTCCTTTTCCTTATTATCTCTTTGAGGTACAAACCCAGCAGCTGTATGTCAAAGTGCAGGCATTCATTTAAAACCCTTTATGCATAATTCCAAATTGCCCACCAGAATGGTTGGACCAATTCACAACTCTACCAGCAGTGTATTAGTGTCCCAATTTTACCACAACTCCTCCAACATTTATCTCTTTCCTTTGCTGCCTTATTGACCAGTCTTCTAGGTGTAAGGTGGTACCTCAAAGTTGTTTTAATTTGCATTTCTTTAATCAGGAGGGATTTGGAACACTTTTCCATGTGTTTATTGATAATTTTGATTTCATCATGTAAAAACTGGCTAGTCATGTCCTTTGATCATTCGTCAATTGGTGAATGGCTCGATTTTTTGTAAATTTGACTTAGTTCCTTATTTATTTGGGAAATAAACCTTTGTCAGAGTTTTGTTATAAAAATGTTCTCCCAGTTTGTTGCTTTCCTTGTAATTTTGGTTGCACTGGTTTTGTTTGTACAAACCCTTTTGATATAATCAAAGTCATTCTTTTTACATTTTGCAATGTTTTCTATCTCAAATTTCTTTTTAAAAAAGTAATGCTGGAGGAATTCCGGGTTAAGATGGCGGCAGAGCAAAAAGCAGCTCTTAACCTCTCCTGATCGAAACATACAGGACTTCTCAAGGAGACATAAAAACAAACCCAGTTGAACGGAGGGACCCCACAACAGGGCGCAGTGTGGAAGGTACGTGGAATCAGGGCATTTCCATGCTATAAAGGGGTGAAACAGTTCTCACTAAATCGCGGGCTGAGCAACCTTACCCCCCCCCCCCCAAAACACCACCTACAACGCCGAAGCCAGGTCAAAAGAAATAGAGCAAGTTTGGGCCACCCATCGAGTCATTGGCAGCTCCAGGGCCTGTTCCTGAGAGCAGCAAGATTTGAGACTCCAAAAAGCTGAGGAACACACATGGACTCTGAGCGCAGATGCGGAGCTGAGGTGCGGGTGGAGACGCGGGTGGAAGCGGACACAGGCCCGAGCTAAGGCTCTGAAACCCTGAGTGGGGAACCAGTGCAGACGGGTATATGACTGTGGAAGCAGCGCCCTGAGACTTGTAAAGGAACCTCCAGCAGAGGACCAAGCAAGGGGGTCCACCAGGGGGCTTGACCTTGAGAAAAACCAGACCTCAGACCTCAGGACCCAAAAGACCGCAGACAGATCCTGAGTGTGAGGATAAACCTGAGAAGCTGCTGAGCTAACGATGGCTACCCAGTCTCAGGAAGTTCAGAAGAGAAAGATTAACAACAAGAAGAAGAAATCTTTAACACTCGACAACTTTTATACAGAGAAAATCCAGTCAACCGAGCAAACAGAGGAGGAGAACAAACAAGCATCCTGACCCTCCAAAAATAATGAAAACTGGTCACAAGCTCTTGAAGAGTTCAAAACTGAGATGACGAGAAAGTTGGAAAAGATTTGGCTAGAGAAATGGGAAATAGCTCAAAAGGAAATCAGGCAAGAAAATAACAGTTTAAGTGAGGCAAGTAAACTGAAGACCAGAAATGACCAGATTGAAAAGGAAAACCAGTCCCTAAAGGCTAGAATTGAGCAATTAGAAGCTAATGATCTCTCAAGACAACAAGAACAAATAAAACAAAGTCAAAAGACTGACAAAATAGAAGGAAACATGAAATATCTCCATGAGAAAGTGACAGACCAAGAAAACTGGGCTAGAAGAGACAATTTGAGAATCATTGGTCTCCCTGAAAAGGGAGAAATTAGTAGAAATTTGGACTCCATACTAAAAGAAATTATTCAGTAAAATTGCCCTGAAGTTCTACAACAAGAGGGCAATATAGACATTGAAAGGATCCATAGATCACCCTCAACATTCGGTCCAGATAAGAAAACGCCCAGGAATATAATTGCCAAATTCAAGAGCTTCCAAGTAAAAGAAAAAATCTTACAAGAAGCCAGAAAGAGACAATTCAAATACCAAGGAGCACCAATCAGGATCACACAGGATCTGGCAGCCTCCACGCTAAAAGACTGCAAAGCTTGGAATATGATATTCAGAAAGGCAAGAGAGCTGGGCCTGCAACCACGGATCAACTACCCATCAAAATTGACTATATACTTCCAGGGGAAAGTATGGGCATTCAACAAAATTGAAGATTTCCAAGTATTTGCACAGAAAAGACCAGGGCTAAATGGAAAGTTTGATATCCAACCATAAAAATCAAGAGAAACATGAAAAGGTAAATAAGAAACAGAGGGGAAAGAAAGAAAACTCATAACTTTTTAAGGGCCTCAGTAAGATCTAATTATCTGTATTCCTATATGGAGAAATGCTATGTATAATTCTCTGTAGTGAATTCTATTCACTATTAAGTATTCACTATTATAGTGGTCGGAAGAATGATTTATGGGGAGAGGGTGGAGTGCTGAATAGTCTAAGAAGATATGGGGGGTGGGAAAGAGGAGGGTGAATGGAGGGGGACACCAGGAGAAACTTGAGAGATTAAGAAAAATAGGATTTCTACTACACACAAAGAGGGCATGGGATGGGGAGGGGACAAGAAGGAGAGGAAGAGAGCATCAAGAAGTAATTTTTAAACCTTACTCTCAGTGTAATCAACTCGGAGAGGGAAGAGTAGCTATACTATCCATTGGGATATAAAACTCTTATCTAACCCTACTGAGAAAGTCAGAAAGGATAAACCAAGGGGAGCAGGGGAGTGGGGAGGTCAAAAAAGGGAGGGGAGAAGAAGGGGGAGGGAATTTATTAGGCCTTTAAAAACAAAAAGAGGGGAATAACAAGGGAGGGGGTAGAAAGGGAAGTCAATTAAGGGAGGGGATAAGGGATACCGGCTTAATAGCAAACCACTGGTTTAAAAGGAAATAGTTTAAGAAGAAGGGGTAGGAATAGGGGAGAATACAAAAATGTCACCGAATGCACAGCTGATAATTATAACGTTGAATGTGAATGGGATGAACTCTCACATAAAACAGAAGCAAATAGCAGAGTGGATTAGAAACCAAAATCCCACCATATGTTGTCTATAAGAAACACATATGAGGTGGGTGGACATACACAAGTTTAAGGTTCAGGACTTGAACAAAATCTTTTGGGTGTCAAATGAGAAAAAGAAGGAAGGAGTGGCTATTGTGATTTCTGACAAAGCCAAAGTAAAAATAGATATGATTAAAAAAGACAGGGAAGGTCATTAAATCCTGATTAAAGGCAGTATAAACAATGAGGAAATAACACTGCTCAATATGTATGCACCAAGTGGCATAGCACCCAAATTCATAAAGGAGAAACTGGCAGAGCTCAAGAAGGAAATAGATAGTAAAACCATAATAGTGGGAGATCTAAATATTCCTCTTTCAGATCTAGATAAATCAAACCAAAAAATAAATAAGAAAGAGGTAAGAGAGGTGAATGAAGTCCTAGAAAAATTAGATTTAATTGATATGTGGAGAAAAATAAATAGGGACAAAAAGGAATACACCTTCTTTTCAGCTGCACATGGTATAATCACAAAGATTGACGATGTAAAATGGCATAGAATCATTGCAAACAAATGCAAAAGAGCAGATATAATAAATGTAACCTTCTCAGATCATAATGCAATAAAAATAATAATTAGTAAGGGCACCTGGACAGGCAAAGCAAATCAAAAACTAATTGGAAATTAAATAATATGATTCTCGAAAACCAATTAGTCAAAGAAGAAATCATAGAAACAATCAACAATTTCATTGAAGAGAATGACAATGATGAGACATCCTACCAAACTCTGTGGGATGCGGCCAAGGCAGTACTCAGGGGGAAATTTATATCCTTGAATGCATATATTAACAAATTAAGGAGGGCAGAGATTAATGAATTGGGCATGCAACTCAAAAAATTAGAAAGCGAGCAAATTAAAAATCCCCAGATGAAAACTAAATTAGAAATACTAAAAATCAAGGGAGAAATCAATAAAATCGAAAGTAAAAGAACTATTGAATTAATAAATAAGACTAGAAGCTGGTACTTTGAAAAAACAGATAAAATAGACAAAGTACTGGTCAATCTAATAAAAAAAAGGAAAGAAGAAAACCAAATTGACAGTATCAAAGATGAAAAGGGAGACCTCACCTCTAAAGAAGGGGAAAGTAAGGCAATCATTAAAAACTATTTCGCCCAATTATATGGCAATAAATATAACAATTTAGGAGATATGGATGAATATTTACAAAAATATAAACTGCCTAGATTAACAGCAGAAGAAATAGAATACCTAAATAATCCTGTATCAGAAAAAGAAATTGAACAAGCCATCAAAGAACTCCCTAAGAAAAAATCGCCAGGGCCTGATGCATTCACAAGTGAATTCTATCAAATATTCAAAGAGCAACTAATCCCAATACTATACAAATTATTTGATATGATTAGCAAAGAAGGAGTCCTACCAAGTTCCTTTTATGACACAAATATGGTACTGATTCCAAAGCCAGGGAGATGAAAAACAGAGAAAGAAAACTATAGACCAATCTCCCTAATGAACATAGATGCAAAAATCTTAAATAGAATACTAGCAAAGAGACTCCAGCATGTAATTAAGAAGATCATCCACCATGATCAGGTGGGATTTATACCAGGAATGCAAGGATGGTTCTACATTAGGAAAACCATCCACATAATTGACCATATCAACAGTCTAACAAACAAAAATCACATGATTATCTTAATAGATGCTGAAAAAGCCTTTGACAAAATACAGCATCCATTCCTATTGAAAACACTGAAAAGTATAGGAATAGAAGGACCTTTCCTAAAAATAATAAACTGTATATACCTAAAACCATCAACAAGCATTATATGCAATGGGGATAAATTAGAAGCCTTCCCAATAAGATCAGGTGTCAAACAAGGATGCCCATTGTCACCTCTATTATTCAACATAGTACTAGAAACACTAGCAGTAGCAATTAGAGAAGAAAAAGAAATCGAAGGTATCAAAATAGGCAAGGAGGAGACTAAGCTATCACTCTTTGCAGATGATTTGATGGTATACTTAAAAAGTCCTAGAGAATCAACTAAGAAGCTTGTAGAAATGATCAACAACTTTAGCAAAGTGGCAGGATACAAAATAAATGCATATAAATCATCAGCATTTCTATACATTTCCAACACATTAGAGCAGCAAGAGGTAGAAAGAGAAACAACATTTAAAATTTTCCTAGACAATATAAAATACTTAGGAATCTATCTACCAAAACAAACATAGCAATTATAAGAAAACAACTACAAAACACTTTCCAAACAAATAAAACCGGATCTATACAACTGGAAAGCCATTGGTTGCTCACGGGTAGGACGAGTTAACATAATAAAAATGACCATTCTACCCAAATTGATTTACCTATTTAACGCCATACCTATCAAACTACCAAAAAACTTCTTTACTGAATTAGAAAAAACTATAACAAATTTTATTTGGAATAACAAAAGATCAAGAATATCAAGGGAAATAATGAAAAGAAATGTGAAGGAAGGGAGCCTAGCAGTACCAGATATTAAACTATACTATAAAGCAGCAGTCATCAAAACAATATGGTACTGGCTAAGAGACAGAGGGGAGGATCAGTGGTATAGACTTGGGGTAAATGACATCAGCAAGACAGTAAATGATAAACCCAAAGAGCCCAACTTTTGGGACATGAATCCACTATTTGACAAAAACTGCTGGGAAAATTGGAAAACAATATGGGAGAGATTAGGTTTAGATCAACATCTGACTCCCTACACCAAGATAAATTCAGAATGGGTGAATGACTTGAATATAAAGAGGGAAACTATAAATAAGTTAAGTGAACACAAAACAGTATACCTGTCAGATCTCTGGGAAAGGAAAGATTTTAAAACCAAGCAAGAGTTAGATAAAATGACAAAATGTAAATTAAATGGTTTTGATTATATTAAACTAAAAAGCTTTTGTACAAACAAAAACAATGTAGTCAAAATCAAAAGGGAAACAACAAATTGGGAAAAAATCTTTATAATGAAAAACTCTGACAGGGGTCTAATTACTCAAATATACAAGGAGTTAAATCAATTGTATAAAAAATCAAGCCATTCCCCAATTGATAAATGGGCAAAAGACATGAATAGCCAATTTTCAGGTAAAGAAATCAAAAGTATTAATAAGCACATGAGAAAGTGTTCTAAATCTCTAATAATTAGAGAAATGCAAATCAAAACAACTCTGAGGTATCACCTCACACCTAGCAGAGTGGCTAAAATGAAAGAAGGGGAGAGTAATGAATGCTGGAGGGGATGTGGCAAAATTGGGACATTAATGCATTGCTGGTGGAGTTGTGAACTGATCTAGCCATTCTGGCTGGCAATTTGGAATCATGCTCAAAGGGCTATAAAAGACTGCCTGCCCTTTGATCCAGCCATACCATTACTGGGTTTGTACCCCAAAGAGATCATAGATAAACAGACTTGTACGAAAATATTTATAGCTGCGCTTTTTGTGGTGGCAAAAACCTGGAAAAGGAGAGTATGCCCTTCAATTGTGGAATGGCTGAACAAATTATGGTATATGCTTGTGATGGAATATTATTGTGCTAAAAGGAATAACAAACTGGAGAAGTTCCAGGTGAACTGGAAAGACCTCCAGGAAGTGATGCATAGTGAAAAGGAGCAGAGGCAGAAGAACACTGTACACAGAGACTGATATACTATGGTAAAATCGAATGTAATGGATTTCTGTACCAGCAGCAATGCAATGACACAGGACAATTCTGAGGGATTTATGGAAAGGAACACTACCCATATTCAGAGGAAGGACTGCAGGAGAGGAAACATTTAAGAAAAACAGCTGCTTGAATGCATGGGTTGGAGTGGACATGATTGAGGATGTTTACTCGAAACTACCACACCAATGCAATTACCACCATTTTGAAATAGGTCTTGATCAAGGACACATGACAAAACCAGTGGAAATGTGTGCTGGCCATGGGTGGGGGGTGAAGGGGAACGTGGGAGCATGAATCATGTAACTATGTTAAAAATGAATATTAATAAATGTTTAAAATTAAAAAAAAAAGAACATGAAAAAAAAAGTAATGCTTTCAGAACCTTCAGGACATACCTCTAGAACAGTGATTCCCAAAGTGGGTGCCACCGCCCCCTGGTGGTTGGTGCAGGGATCCAGGGAGGCGGTGATGGCCACAGGTGCATTTGGGGGTGGTGAATAACTGTAAGGGGGTGGTGATAGTATTTGACAGGGGGTGCTAAATAATATTTTTTCTGGAAAGGGGGCAGTAGGCCAAAAAAGTTTGGGAATCACTGCTCTAGAAGATGTATACAAACAGAGACACTTTTAGTAATTACCTGGGATTTTAAAGAGGAAATGGTGTCTTCAAGCTCTTGTCTTAGAGATGCTGGCATCAAACCTTTGAGTTTTGTTTCATATTCTTGCCTTACATAGGTTAGCTGAAATAGAAGTGGGGAAATATAGGCTTATTCTTTTAGTCTAAACCAGTGATGGGCAAGTACAGCCCGCGGGCCAGATGTGGCCCCCTGCAATGTTCTATCCAGCCATGAGACATTCTTCCTAATTTGATGAATACAATGAGTAGGATACAATACAATGAAACTTTGAAAGAGTTGCCTTAGAAACAGACTGACAGATGAGCCTTTCCTTTCCTTTGGCCCCCTCTTTAAAAAGTTTGCCCATCACTGGTCTAAACCATAAAAATGCCCTCAGATTAATTTCTGAAGAAGGTAAAGTTTATTGTAATCTGTAGTCAGAAATCAGGTGGCCAAGATGTACTGAAAGAAAACACAGATATCATAGATGAAAAATCCTTGTTAGGGAGGGATATTTCCCATAAAATTTTGTATACTCCTAAAAATCTTTGCAAATTTGTTTTCAGCTTTAGATTAAACAGAAATGTTGTCGAATATTTTCCATTACTAATGTATACTCTGATAGTACTTGTTTTCAATGCTGTTTTACTTAAACAGTATATTATGGATGTTAGATAATAGTTCTTCAATGGGGAGAGGGGGAGTAATCTCTGGCATGTCCCCAGTTTGCGGAAGTAAACCCAGAATCTGGTCCACTCGCCATCTACCTAGGGTCAAGGACATATCTAAAAAGATTGCTGCAGTGATAAGAGGGAATCTCCATAACCAAATCGTCCTCATGACTATTCATTTTATTTTGGGGAAAACATACATTTTTCTAGTCCATTTATCAAGCAAATAGAGAGCTAAGGCTACTGCAGGCCTCTGTAAACAAGTATTGAAGAGAGCTCATTCTATCAGTTCCTGGAACCCAGAATGCATGTGTTGGTGAAATAACTGCTGACTTGTTGAGCTTTATAGTGAAAGACAGATGGTTTGACCTCAGCTATGGATGGTTCTTTCTTACCCTGCTGGAATTCACCTATAAAGCAAGTGGTGGGAATAACTGAGTGAAGAGTATGAGTGGATAGATGACTTGTACAGGGCATATACCTGAATATGAATGTGTATGTGGATATGTATTTTTGGGAGCACTTTACTCTTTTTGTGCCTTTGCATCTCTATCTCCTAAGCTAAGATGTGATCAGATTGACTGATTTAATATATGCTTTGCTCTGAATACTACTAGGCTTATAACATAAACAATTTGTTTGATATACTTGGAAACAGGTGTTTCTGAATACAACATGAAAATGTACCCAACTACGTATATGAGGCATGTCTCAGGATTTACCAACGAAAATTAAAATAAAAATCTGTTGGATGAATTTACCTGCCAATCTCAAAGGCTCTTAGTGGAACAAAATTGATTTGAACTAGTTAAGTGATTTATATTAAGGAAACACTTTAGTACATATTAAAATCCTATGCTAACTATGCTGGGATATCACTTTCCAATCTTGAACAAAGTGGCTTTTGATGATATGTTATAATTTTATGTTTGATTCCTAAGGGAAAAGATGAAGTAATGAAAAAATATTTCTCTCACTGATGGAAAGCCTATGTAAATGAAATATATTTTGGCTTGCATATATATTGGCATTTCTCACAGTCTCTTGGACTGAATTTCAATAGCAGCATCTGGCAGCTGACTAAAATGAAATGAAAATTGTTACCTAAGATTAAAATGTATTTGTAAATAAGAACTTATAAGCAACATTTTACTGAATGTACACAATCCATAACTTGGAATTCTTATCAAATCGACCCCACATATAAAATTTTGAACTAGTCTTTTCTTTATTATGTGTATTCATTTTAGTAATAGCAAATATAACTCCAGAAAATATATCTTCTCCTTTTTTAAACAAATATCCCAATTGATGTCTTAATATCTACTAATGTTTACGTATTTGTTTCCTACCCAAATCCTACCCATTTAGCTTCTTACAGTTAATAATGAATTTGTGGGCCTGAGACAAAAAGACACACAAGATTAATCTGTTATAAAACCAAAAGTGTAGTTAAAATGTGATAGATTTAAAATCTCCTTGTCTATGAAAGAAAATGTCTATTAGCAAAATGTGTACCATCTTGAATCTCAAATCTGAGTTTCTGAACTGTATTCTAATATAAAAAGTGATATTATGCTAAGTAGAAAGAAAATCTACTTGTCAGAATCATGGGCATTAATCCTTTATTTTGACTTCTATCTTTGAGGTTAATAACCACATAAATGTGGTTAAGTCACTGAAACAGCAAAAGGAAGAGAATACTGCAAACTCAGATAGAGCAATGGTTTCTGATCTTTTTTCAATCTGTGACACACCTGTGTGCTAATTGGGAGAATCAGGGGTGGGGATTCAGCATGCTGTCTTTCCCACTTGGCTACTTACTTTCTCCACAACCCCTGCCCCCTTCCTTTCTCTCTCTCTCTCTCCACATGTATGCACACCAATAACATACATGCACACAGACATAAACACACACATATATACATACATAAAATATACATCCCATCATTATTGCTCTCCATCCACATTACACACATATTCTTTTGTCTTCACCAAGGGTTTTGCTATTTCTTTATCTGATTCCATCTCCTCAATAACTGATAAAGAGATTAGTAAAATTCTGGATGAAATGATGCTAATGTTATTCAAATAATGGTTTTAATCCTGATGGGGGCCAGTTCTTTTCTCTCTTCAAATACTTAGTTGGGAACCTGGCTTCTTATTTTACTGAGAAAATGAAGATATGTTCTTTTGAATTCTCTCTTTTTCCAATTCTTTTCATTTCAAAACCCTGAACACATCACCCATCCTTCCCTTTCCTTCAGTCTCTGAAAAATGAAGTGATGCTTGTTTTTGTCCTTGCCAAGACCATTCTCTTGATTACATACTCTCTCATCTTCTCCAGCAAATTGTCCTTTCAACAATCCCTGCCCTACTCAATATTTAACCTCTCTCTATATGTACTGGTTCTTTCCCTAGTGTTTACAAATATACCCAAGTTTTCCCTATCCTTAAAAAAACCCTTCACTAGACCCTACTATCACTAGACCGCTCCATCCTCTATCTCTTCCCTTTCTCATCTTTATCTCTCCTAGAAAAAACTATTTATATTTCTTGCCTCTGTTTTCCTTTCTCTTAACTTCTCAACCATTTAAAATTATATTTTATTTTTAGTTCCATATCTCTTCCCTCTATGCCTTCCCCACCCATTGAAAAGGCAAGAAATATAATACTGATCGTATATATGAAGTCATGGAAAACATATTTTTGCAGTAGCCATGTTTAAAAAACAAAAAAGAGAAATAGAAAAAAGTATGTTTTAATTTGCATTCTGAGTCCATCAATTCTCTATATAGATAGCATTTTTCATTATCCTTAGCCATTTGTAACCTGGATTCTTTCAACTTTCTCCCTCCATTACTGTTTTCAAAGTAACTAATAAACCCTTAATTACCAAATATAATGTTTTTCTCAGTACTCTTCCTTTTTGACCTCTCTGCTGCATGCTACTGTTGACTACTTTTTCCTGAATGGTCTCTTCTTTGGGGTTTCCAGGATGGTACACTTTCCCACTTCTCCCATAGACTTATAAGCCATATCATACTTCCCCATCCCTATCAGCTTCCATAGTATTAGTTGTTATTTCTCTGGAAATAACATACAGATCACTATTATCCAGCTCAAACTTCTCTCCCACATCACATTGCAAACCAATTGTTATGGAAATATCCCAAACTCATGTCCAAAACAAAACTCCTTATTTTTCTCCTTCTAAACTTTTTATTCTTCCAAATTTCCCTATTTCCAGTAAAGGTTCCAACTTCCCTATTTCCAGTAAAGGTACCACCAACATGCTTCCAGTCTCTCAGAAGTTTGTAACCTTAGCATTATACTCAACTTATCACTCTCTTTCACCCTACATATCTGTTACCAAATTTTAGTGTTTATTCCTTCACATCTTTTGGATCTGACAACTCCTTTCTTTTTAACAGTCACCACTTTAATTTAGGTCCTTATCAACTCTGACCCATATTACTGCAGCACCCTCTTAATTGGTCTTGCTGCATCTTCCACATATCTCAAATTTTCTTTCCTTAATCAAAGATCTGTCTCTGTCATTTTCCCATTCAATAAACTCTAGTGATTTCTCATTGCTTCTAGGAGGAAATATAAATTCCAGCTTAGCTTTTTCCAACATGCTTCCAACTTCATTGTATATCACACCTCTTTCTATACTCTATAATCTAGCCAAATGGACCTTCTCTCCGTTTGACAACATTCTATCCTTGTCTCCATGCATTTGCACTGGCTGTCCCATATATATGGAGACACATTTACTTACCTCTACCTCCTATGACTCTACTTCTTTTAACATGCAGCTTAAGTAGCACCTTGTGATACAAAGCTGTTACTGGTCCTAACTCCTAGTGCCCTCCCTTTCTAATTCCTTTGTAGGACTTCTGGGTTAATATGGCTGCAGAGTAGAACAGGGTGCTTTTACTCTCCTTACCACCAGCATACCTCCAAAGGACAAAAAAACCAAATCCAGATGAAAGAAGGCACAATAGGGCGCAGTATCAAAGATACGTGGGATTTGGGCACTTCCACGCTATAAGGGGGGGGGGGGAATAGCTCCCATTAAAATGTGAGCTGATCAACCCTCTCCATCCCATCCACAGTACCAGAGTCAGAGGTTGCGCACCAGAGTTAAAGCAAGTGGGGGGGGGGCAAAATCTAGCTTCCTGGCAGCTAACTGGGACCACCAGGAGCTTGCCCCTGAGACCAGCAAGGCTTAAGACCCCAGGAGGCTAGAGAGAGCAGACCTTGGGCACAGGAGTGGAGCTGAGAGAAGCAGCAGGCAATGGAAGCAGCTCATCATGCTGAGACTTGGGGAGAACCTCAGGCGGAGGAGCAAGCATGGCCCAATTTCCAGGCTCTGAGCAGCTAACTAGGACTACTGGGGGCTTGACCCTGAGAACAGCTAGAATAGAGACCTCAGGAGTCTGGGGAGGGCAGACCTTGGGAGCAGGAGTGAAGCTGAGAGGAGCCACAGACAGCAGAGGCCTAGCAGACAGTGGAAGCCAGGAGACTTGCAAAGTAGCCTCAGGCAAAAATTGCTCCTTAGCTCTATACACAGAGAGTCTGCCTGCCTCACTCAGACGTCTGGGTGAGAAAGAAAAACCAGCATAATGATGACAAGCAGGGCCCAAGAAATAAATACCAAAAAGACCAAGAAGAAAGTTCTAACACTTGATAACTTTTGCACAGAAAAAATCCAGAAAGCAGAGGAGGACAAACAAGTAAAGACATCCAAACCTTCCTCCCAAAATGAAAAGTAGTCACAAGCTCTTGAAGAGTTCAAATCTGAGATCATAAGAAAGATGGAAGAGATCTGGCAAGAAAAGTGGGAAATAGTTCAACAAGAAAAGAGTTTAAAAGTTAGGATTTTGCAACTAGAAATTGAGGTTCAGAAATCAAATGAAATGATAAGCAAATTGAAGACCGGAAATGACCAGCTGGAAGTCATGAAGAGCCAGATAGGCCAGACTGAAAAAGAAAACCAAAAGATTATAGCCAAAAACCAGTCTTTAAAGGCTAGAATTGGGCAAGTAGAAGCCAATGTTCTAACAAGACAGCAAGAATTAATAAAGCAAAGTCAAAAGACTGATAAAATAGAGGGAAACATGAAATATCTCAATGACAAGATGACAAATCAACAAAACATGTCTAGAAGAGACAACTTGAGAATTATTGGTCTTCTGGAAAAATCAGAGACAAATAGAAATCTAGATATCATACTACAAGAAATTATCCAAGAAAACTGCCCTGATATTCTTGAACAAGAGGGCAAAATAGACATTGAAAGAGCCTATAGAACACCCTCTACACTAAATCCTCAGAAGACAACCCTCAGGAATATAATAGCCAAATTTAAAAGCTTCCAAGGTAAGGAGAAAATATTATGAGAAGACAGAGACAGACAATTCAAATATCAAGGAACACCAATCAGGATTACACAGGATCTGGCAGCCTCTACACTATAAGACTGCAAGGCTTGGAACATGATATTCAGAAAAGCAAGAGAATTCAGAAAAGCCAAGAATTGCCTACCCATCAAAACTGACTATATACTTCTAGGGGAAAGTATGGGCATTCAACAAAAGAGAAGGTTTCCAAGTATTTGCACAGAAAAGACCAGGACTAAATGGAAAGTTTGATATCCAACCACAAAAACCAAGAGAAACATGAAAAGGTAAATAAGAAAGAGAGGGAAAATTCTTATCTTTAAATCTCTTTCTTCAAGGGCTTTAATAAGATCTGATTATTTGTATTCCTATATGGCGAAATGTTATAAAATTGTGTTCACTATTATAGTAATTAGAAGAATTAGTCATAGGGAGAGGTTGGAGTACTAAATGGTCTAAGATGATATGGGGGGAAAAAGGAGGGGGAATAGGAGATGGCACCAAGAGAAACTTGAAGGAATAAGAAAAATAGGATAATCTATACCACACAAAGAGGGCATGGGAAGGGGAGGGGATGAATACTATTATAAGAAAGATAGGAGTGGAAATAATCAACAACTTAAGCAAAGTTGCAGGATACAAAATAAACACACATAAATCATCAGCATTCCTATAATTTCCAACACATTGCAGCAGCAAGAGCTAGAAAGAGAAATTCCATTTAAAATCACCCTAGACAATATAAAATACTTAGGAATCTATCTGCTAAGGCAAACACAGGAATTACACGAACAAAAGTACAAACCCTTTCGACACAATTAAAACTAGATCTAAACAATCGGAAAAACATTGAGTGCTCATGGGTAGGATGAGCTAATATAATAAAAATGATAATCCTACCCAAATTAATTTACTTATTTAGTGCTATACCTATCAAACTACCAAAAAACTTCTTTACTGCCTTAGAAAAAACTATAACAAAGTTCATTTGGAAGAAAAAAAAACAAGAATATCAAGGGAAATAATGAAAAAAAATGAAGGAAGGGGGCCTAGCAGTACTAGATCTTAAACTGTACTAAAAAGCAGTAGTCATCAAAACAATGTGGCACTAGCAAAGAGACAGAAAGGAGGATCAGTGGAATAGCCAAGGGTAAACAACTTCAGCAAGACTGTATTCCAAAGAGATCAAAGAAAGAGGAAAAAGACATACTTGTACAAAAATATCTATAACACTTGTTTTTGTGGTGGCAAAGAATTGGAAATTGAAGGGATGTCTATCATTTGAGGAATGCCTGAACAAGTCTTGGTATATGATTGTAAAGGAATACTATTGTGCCATAAGAAATGACGAACAGGATGATTTCTGAAAACTATAGACTTATATGTAAACTAATGCAAAGTGATGTAAGCATAATTTGAAGAGCATTGTACACAATAACAACAATAAAATATGATAATCATCTGTGAATGATATAAGGATTATCAACAGTGCAAGGATCCAAGACAACTCTAAAAAAAGACTCATGATGAAAAAGGTTATCACCACCATAGAAGGAACTGGAGCCTGAATGCAAATGAAAGCATTCCATTTTTCTCTTTAATTCCTTCATGAGAGTTTTTTTTTTTATTGAATATGTTTTCTTTTTTTCAACATAAGTATTGTAAGCACATGTAACTTCTACTGCTTGCTGCCATAGGGAGGGGAAGGAGAAAGGAGAGAGAAAAATTTGGCTTACAAAATATCAGAAAATGAATATTACACTTATTTCTGTATGTGATTGGGAAAATAAAATAAAAATAAGTGAATATAAGAATATTATCAAAGATCAAGTAGGACTCATGAGATATGAGAGGACAACTCTTTGTGAAGGGAACATGGTCACAGATGAAACACTTTGTATGCATTTTCTGACTTTTTCAATGTGTTGACTGCACTGTTTTTTTCCCTCTTAACAAATACTACCTGTTATCTGGGATGGCTTTCTGGGATAGGGAGGGGGAAGAATATTAGGGAAAACTATGGTGATATAAGAAACTGAAACATTAATAAAAACTAATTTAAGCAAAAAGAATGAATTTTGATGGACAGATTAAGGAAGTGCTAAAGAAAAGATGGTGCTGGACTTCCGGTTAAGATGGCGGCAGAGTAAGGAGCAGCTGCTCGATCTCTCCTAACCGATACATACAAGACTCCTAAAGGGGACATAAAAACGAATCCAGATTAACGAAGGAACCCCACAACAGGGTGTAGCATTGAAGGTACGCAGAATCGGGGCATTTCCACGCTATAAAGGGGTGAAACAGCTCTCACTAAAACGCGAGAGGAAGAAGCCCCTCCACCCCCGCCCACCCCCCCACGCACAACGCCAAGGCCAAGGCACAAGAGTGAAAACAGGACTGGGGCAACCAGTAAATCACTAGCAGCCCCAGGGCTTGTACCTGTGAGTGGCCAGACGTGGGACCCCAAGTGGCTGGGGGGATGCACAGACTTTCCCCACCTTCTACGGGGGTGAAGGCTCTGACCAGGGAGCGAAGAAAGATCGCCAACACAGGGACTTCCCCCAAGCATCTAAGGCAGGGAAGGTCATTACATCCTGATTAAAGGCAGTATAAACAATGAGGAAATAACACTGCTCAATATATATGCACCAAGTGGCATAGCATCCAAATTCATAAAGGAGAAACTGGCAGAGCTCAAGAAGGAAATAGATAGTAAAACCATACTAGTGGGAGACCTAAATAATCCTCTTTCAGATCTAGATAAATCAAACCAAAAAATAAGAAAGAGGTAAGAGAGGTGAATAAAGTCCTAGAAAAATTAGATTTAATTGATATGTGGAGAAAAATAGGGACAAAAAGGAATACACCTTCTTTTCAGCTGCACATGGTACATTTACAAAGGTTGACCATGTAATAGGGCATAGAATCATTGCAAACAAATGCAAAAGTGCAGAAATAATAAATGTAACCTTCTCAGATCATAATGCAATAAAAATAATAATTAGTAAGGGCACCTGGACAGGCAAATCAAAAACCAACTGGAGTCAAAGAAGGAATCATAGAAACAATCAACAATTTCATTGAAGAAAATGACAATGATGAGACATCCTACCAAACTCTGTGGGATGCAGCCAAGGCAGTACTCAGGGGGAAATTTATATCCTTGAGTGCATATATTAACAAATTAAG
This sequence comes from Gracilinanus agilis, assembly GCF_016433145.1. NCBI lineage: Eukaryota > Metazoa > Chordata > Mammalia > Didelphimorphia > Didelphidae > Gracilinanus > Gracilinanus agilis. Next base: position 221,329,445 of record NC_058133.1, read on the forward strand.
GAGGGCAGAGATCAATGAATTGGGCATGCAACTCAAAAAATTAGAAAGGGAGCAAATTAAAAAACCCCAGATGAAAACTAAATTAGAAATACTAAAAACCAAGGGAGAAATTAATAAATTAATAAAATCAAAAGTAAAAGAACTATTGAATTAATAAATAAGACTAGAAGCTGGTACTTTGAAAAAACAGATAAAATAGACAAAGTACTGGTCAATCTAATAAAAAAAAGAAAAGAAGAAAACCAAATTGATAGTATCAAAGATGAAAAGGGAGACCTCACCTCTAATGAAGGGGAAATTAAGACAATCATTAAAAACTATTTTGCCCAATTATATGGCAATAAATATAACAATTTAGGAGATATGGACGAATATTTACAAAAATATAAACTGCCTAGATTAACAGCAGAAGAAATAGAATACCTAAATAATCCCATATCAGAAAAAGAAATTGAACAAGCCATCAAAGAACTCCCTAAGAAAAAATCGCCAGGGCCTGATGGATTCACAAGTGAATTCTATTAGACATTCAAAGAGCAACTAATCCCAATACTATACAAATTATTTGATATGATAAGCAAAGAAGGAGTCCTACCAAATTCCTTTTATGACACAAATATGGTACTGATTCGAAAGCCAGGGAGATCAAAAACAGAGAAAGAAAACTATAGACCAATCTCCCTAATGAACATAGATGCAAAAATCTTAAATAGAATACTAGCAAAGAGACTCCAGCAAGTAATTAAGAAGATCATCCACCATGATCAGGTGGGATTTATACCAGGTATGCAAGGTTGGTTCAACATTAGGAAAACCATCCACATAATTGACCATATCAACAGTCTAACAAACAAAAATCACATGATTAAATTATCAATAGATGCTGAAAAAGCCTTTGTCAAAATATAGCACCCATTCCAATTGAAAACACTTGAAAGTATAGGAATAGAAGGACCTTTCCTAAAAATAATAAACAGTATATACCTAAAACCATCAACAAACATAGTACTAGAAACACTAGCAGTTGCAATTAGAGACGAAAAAGAAATTGAAATAGGCAAGGAGGAGACTAAGCTATCACTCTTTGCAGATGATATGATGGTCATTTCTATACAATTCCAACACACTAGAGCAGCAAGAAGTAGAAAGAGAAACACCATTTAAAATCACCCTAGACAATATAAAATACTTAGGAATATACCTACCAAAACAAACACAGCAATTATATGAAAACAACTACAAAACACTTTCCAAACAAATAAAACTGGATCTAAACAATTGGAAAGCCATTGACTGCTCATGGGTAGGACGAGCTAACATAATAAAAATGACAATTCTACCCAAATTAATTTACCTATTTAGCGCCATACCTATCAAGCTACCAAAAAACGTTTTTACTGAATTAGAAAAAAATATAACAAATTTCATTTGGAATAACAAAAGATCAAGAATATCAAGGGAAATAATGAAGAAAAACGTGAAGGAAGGGGGCCTAGCAGTACCAGATATTAAACTATACTATAAAGCAGCAGTCATCAAAACAATATGGTACTGGTTAAGAGACAGGAGGATCAATGGAATAGACTTGGGGTAAATGACATCAGCAAGGCAGTGTATGATAAACCCAAAGAGCCCAACTTTTGGGACATGAATCCACTATTTGACAAAAACTGCTGGGAAATTTGGAAAACAATATGGGAGAGAATAGGTCTAGATCAACATCTCACACCCTACACCAAGATAAATTCAGAATGGGTGAATGACTTGAATATAAAGAGGGAAACTATAAACAAGTTAAGTGAACACAGAATAGTTTACTTGTCAGATCTGTGGGAAAGAAAAGACTTTAAAACCAAGCAAGAGTTAGAGAAAATTACAAAATGTAAATTAAATGGTTTTGATTATATTAAACTAAAAAGCTTTTGTACAAACAAAAACAATGTAGTCAAAATCAGAAGGGAAACAAAAAATTGGGAAAAAATCTTTATAACGAAAAACTCTGACAGGGGTCTAATTACTCAAATATATAAGGAGTTAAAGCAATTGTATAAAAAATCAAGCCATTCCCCAATTGATAAATGGGCAAGAGACATGAATAGGCAATTTTCAAGTAAAGAAATCAAAAGTATCAATAAGCACACGAGAAAGTGTTCCAAATCTCTAATAATTAGAGAAATGCAAATCAAAACAACTCTGAGGTATCACCTCACACCTAGTGGCTAAAATGAAAGAAGGGGAGAGTAATGAATGTTGGAGGGGATGTGGCAAAATTGGGACATTAATGCATTGCTGGTGGAGCTGTGAACTGATCCAGCCATTCTGGCTGGCAATTTGGAATCATGATCAAAGGGTTATAAAAGAATGCCTGCCCTTTGATCCATCCATACCATTGTTGGGTTTGTACCCCAAAGAGATCATAGATAAACAGACTTGTACGAAAATATTTATAGCTGCGCTTTTTGTGGTGGCAAAAAACTGGAAAAGCGGGGTATGTTCTTCAATTGGGGAATGGCTGAACAAACTGTGGTATATGCTGGTGATGGAATACTATTGTGCTAAAAGGAATAATAAACTGGAGGAGTTCCAGGCGAACTGGAGAGACCTCCGGTAACAGATGCAGAGCGAAAGGAGCAGAGCCAGAAGAACATTGTACACAGAGACTGATATACTATGGTAAAATTGAATGTAATGGACCTCTGTACCAGCAGCAATACAATGACCCAGGAATAGAAGGACCTTTCCTAAAAATAATAAACAGTATGAACCTAAAACCATCAACAAACATCATATGCAATGGGGATAAATTAGAAGCCTTCCCAATAAGATCAGGAGTGAAACAAGGATGCCCATTATCACCTCTATTATTCAACATAGTACTAGAAACACTAGCAATAGCAATTAGAGAAGAAAAAGAAATTGAAGGTATCAAAATAGGCAATGAGGAGACTAAGCTATCACTCTTTGCAGATGATATGATGGTATACTTAAAAAATCCTAGAGAATCAACTAAGAGGCTGGTAGAAATAATCAACAACTTTAGCAAAGTGGCAGGATACAAAATAAATGCACATAAATCATCAGCATTTCTATATATTTCCAACACATCCCAGCAGCAAGAGGTAGAAAGAGAAACACCATTTAAAATACCCTAGACAATATAAAATACTTGGGAATCTATCTAACAAAACAAACACAGCTATTATACGAAAACAACTACAAAACAGTTTCCAAAAAAATAAAACTTGATCTCAAGAATTGGGAAACCATTAATTGTTCATGGGTAGGACGAGCTAACATAATAAAATTGAAGATCCTACCCAAATTAATTTACCTATTTAGTGCCATACCTATCAAATTACCAAAAAACTTCTTTACTGAATTAGGAAAAACTATAACAAATTTCATTTGGAATAAGAAAAGATCAAGAATATCAAGGGAAATAATGAAAAAGAATGTAAAGGACGGGGGCCTAGCAGTACCAGATATTAAACTATACTATAAAGCAGTAGTCACCAAAACAGTATGGTACTGGCTAAGAGATAGAAGGGAGGATCAGTGGAATAGACTTGGGGTTAATGATGTCTACAAGACAGTGTATGATAAACCCAAAGAGCCCAACTTTTGGGACATGAATCCACTATTTGACAAAAACTGCTGGGAAATCTGGAAAACAATATGGGAAAGATTAGGTTTAGATCAATATCTCACACCCTACACCAAGATAAATTCAGAATGGGTGAATGACTTGAACATAAAGAGGGAAAGTATAAATAAGCTAAGTGAACACAAAATAGTTTACTTGTCAGATCTCTGGGAAAGGAAAGATATTAAAACCAAGCAAGAGTTAGAGAAAATTACAAAATGTAAATTAAATGGTTTTGATTATATCAAGCTAAAAAGCTTTTGTACAAACAAAAATAATGTAGTCAAAATCAGAAGGGAAACAAAAAATTGGGAAGAAATCTTCATAACAAAAAACTCTGACAGGGGTCTAATTACTCAAATATACAAAGAGTTAAAACAATTGTATAAAAAATCAAGCCATTCCCCAATTGAAAAATGGGCAAGAGACATGAATAGGCAATTCTCAGGTAAAGAAATCAAAAGTATCAATAAGCACATGAGAAAGTGTTCTAAATCTCTAATAATTAGAGAAATGCAAATCAAAACAACTCTGAGGTATCACCTCACACCTAGCAGATTGGCTAAAATAAAGGAAGGGGAGAGTAATGAATGCTGGAGGGGATGTGTCAAAATTGGGGCATTAATGCATTGCTGGTGGAGTTGTGAACTGATCCAACCATTCTGGCTGGCAATTTGGAATCACGCTCAAAGGGCTATAAAAGAATGCTTGCCCTTTGATCCAGCCATACCATTGTTGGGTTTGTACCCCAAAGAGATCATAGATAAACAGACTTGTATGAAAATATTTATAGCTGCGCTTTTTGTAGTGGCAAAAAACTGGAAAATGAGGGTATGTCCTTCAATTGTGGAATGGCTGAACAAATTGTGGTATATGGTGGTGATGGAATACTATTGTGCTAAAAGGAATAATAAACTGGAGGAATTCCAAGCAAATTGGAGAGACCTCCACGAAGTGATGCAGAATGAGAGGAGCAGAGCCAGGAGAACACTGTACACAGAGACTGATATACTATGGTAAAATTGAATGTAATGGACTTCTGCACCAGCAGCAATGCAATGACACAAGACAGCTATGAGGGATTTATGGTAAAAAACGCTGCCCACATTCAGAGGAAGAACTGCAGGAGAGGAAACAGAGAAGATAATCAATTGCTTGAATGCATGAGTTGAGGTGGACATGATTGGGGATGTAGACTCGAAACGACCACACCAATGCAACTAACAACAATGTGGAAATAGGCCCTGAACAAGGACACAAGTTACAACTAGTGGAAATGTGCATCGGCCATGGGTGGGGGGATGTGAAGGGTGAAGGGGAGAGTAGGGGTATGAAGCATGTAAACATGTTAAAAATGAATATTAATAAATGTTAAAAATGGAAAAAAAAGAAAAAGAAAAAAAAGAAAAAAAGAAAGAAAAGATGGTGCTGGAGGTAATTTTGGACCCTGGTATAATATGAGACCACAGTGGGGAAGTTTGGAAATCCAAAGACAACATAAGGACATCTGGCTTTGGTGGTCAGGGAGAAAGGGACACAAGGAGGTGGGAGAGAATCACAGGCAAACTCTGTCTAGTGAGAAGGGGAGTTACCATCAAGTGAACACAAACTAGAGAAGAGGAAAAGGTATTTTTCTTTGGAAGAGATTAATAGCCACTTGTCTACAGTAAATGGATTCTTTATGTATAATTTTTCAGATTCTGATAAAGAGAGAGTATAATGGCACAGTAGATAGAACTTGGAGCTGGGAAGAATTGGGTTCAAATCCTCAGTCACTACCTATGTAATAATAGGCAAGTCACTTAATCTCAGTCTCAATTTCCTCATATGTAAAATGGGGATAATAATAGCACTTGTCTCATAGATTTATTGTGAGGATCCAGGGAGATAACATGTGAAGTACTTTGCAAACCTTAAAATACTACATATATGCTAACTATTATTATAATGTACTTTAACTACAAAGCAATAGGCTACCTTTAAATATGATATAAAAAAGAGAATGTGAAAAAAAGTACTAGAGCAAAGGACACATATGAAATGATTGTGGCTCTGTGGTGTATGTGCATGTATGTGTATACACCAGAGGAAAAGATTCACTCTATTCTTCTAAGAAATTTCATTTTATCTAGTATTAAACATGTTGCCACAGCAACTGCAAAGAAAAATTCATTTTAAGTAAGGCTCACTGCAGCATATCTTGTGTGCTTTGATACTAAAATATGAAGTGAAAAAATAAGTTATAATAGCCACAAAATTTCTTAATAACCTTTTTAATATTTATATTTCTCTCTCTCTTTAATAAATGTTAAAACTGCAGTTTTCTTTTCAAAGTGGTTTGCTTCCCAGCTCACTATACTGGTTAGCAGTAGATTCCAATTCATTATTGCTCATAAGACCCACTTTATTCCATAAGGGAGTTAAGCTTGTTATTTAGATAATGTGTTTGGGCTCAAGGGAAAGGGTGGTGGTTGATTTATGAAACAGTTGCAGAGCTCTAAGGCTTGAAGGATATCATGCACCTAGTTTAGGGAAAAGTGTAATGATAGCAGCAAGGAAAGAAATTCTCATTTCCTTATAGAGATGCTGTTGGCATCAAAAAAAAGGCAATGAGATGAGCCTAAAGCTTTAGTGCAAGCTAGCAGTCCAGCTTGTAGGCATTTCTAAATCTTTGCTGTCCCAAAAAAGGTAAAGTGTGGGTTAAACAAGACTTCTAGCTGTCTTCTTAGGTAAGATGGAAAAGGGTGGTAAGAAAACCCAAGACCATGTTAATGACCAAATTTAACTTAAAAAGTCTATCCCTGACTTGGCACATTAAGTGATTACTAAGAATATTTTAATTTCATATTATATTAAAATATTAAATATTAAAGATAAAGTAATATTTTATATCCTGACTTATATGTGATTTCAACTTCAGAAAGAAACTACAGAAACAATAGGAAATATATCCCAGAGAAAAATTTGGCTTATAAAAAGGGATCAGGTAAAAATCCAAATGATACCAACTATGCATAATATAAACATGTATTCATGTATATTGGGCATGCATCAATAGTAAATTATAACCTTAGGCACATGAATAACAATATGGAAAAGTTAACAAGGGTCTATGGAAGGGCAAGAGTAAACCAACTCAGAAAACCTTTCCTGAAACATAAAAATCAAGTCTTTAATCAGTACACAGGGTTGAAAATGTATGAGAGAGAGCTTCAAATAAGGCAAGATGGGAGGTGATCACAGTGGGTGTGTGAGGCTGCTGAGAAGATTAAAAAGCAATCCACCCTGGAGATTCAAACTGAAGGAATAGACATTGCTCTATTCCATCTCTAGGTCTCTTTTTTCTTCACTGTCAGCTTTGTTTTTTTTTTTTTTTTTTTTTTTTGTGAAGCATTCTTTATTTCTTTGCATCTTAGAACAGGTGATGGAATAATGGTACAAAATAAGACATACATTTTTTTCAGACATGGCCAACATATTGATTTGTTTGCTTGGCTACAGCTACTTGTTACAAGGAAGGCCTTCCCTTTAGTAGGGATAGAAACTGAGTAATTATCATAATGATGCAAGAAAAAAAGATTATCAGTGAAACATTTTATATTTTAAGATATACAGAAAAGAGCAGAAGTTCAAAAAGGGACAAAGACAAGCAGAGAAGTTTTCTTACTATCATATTAAATATAATACATACAATCAATCAATATTTTCATTAAGCGCCTACTATTATATGTGCCAGGCATAAACATATATAAACTATACATAATAGTTTAATTACAACTCTCTTTTCTATTCTTAATATTAAAATGTTCATTTTTGATATAAGAAAAAACATTCCATTTTACAGATAAGCTCTGAGAAATTACATGATTTATCTATGACTATAAAGCTAGTAAGTATCAGAACTGAAAGGCAAACTCAGTTTTTTTTTGACTTTGAGAGTTCAGTTCTTTTTCTAATCTATGTAAGGTTGTCTTTATCATCTCTAAACTATCACCAAAAATTCAATATATAAACAGGTTAAAGTAGTTGTATTTTAACATTTGCTAACAGAAAGGTTTTGATTTTTCATAAGAGACCAAGCCAGTGTGTTAAAAGACTAACTGACTTGACCATACATTCAAAAAACTAATGCAGTTCAAGGACTGTATTTCATGGGGAAAAAGTCACTTTAAACTTAAATTATACTCAATAATCATGTTCTATTCATAGAATATTTTTTAAACAAAGCTTATATTTTGTGATTCTTAAATACGTTTTTTTAAAATACCAAAATTCTTACATGCAGAAAATTGTACTGGTTTCAGTGTATAACTGGTTTCAGTGGTGGTGATGTTGTGTAAACTGAAGTCCACAATACCCGCAAGTCCCAGTTTTAGTCTCTTTGTCCAAGTTTATATATACTTTTGGATGACCCAGAGCTCCTCCTCCACCATCACATGATATCACTCGACTTTCCACTTTGCTTACTGGTTGCTCTGCTATCAAATCAATTGCAAAGTTTTTATTTACCTCTTTCTGGCGACCAACAAAGCGAATCCTCCTGTAATCATCTTCATCATAAACCTGGCCTGTGTGGGTAATTTTCTCCCCCGTGGGCGACACCTGCACACCAAAACATCTGGCGGCCACAGGGAAGCCCTGACTGCAGCCCAGAAGGCGGCCGAAGGTCACAAACGCCACCGCCGCAGACGCCGCCATCTTTCCCCTGTTGTTGTTTTTTTAAATACACATCCATAGTAGCTGCAAAATCTCATCATTTCTTCTTTCTTGTCAAAATAATAGCCATTTTCTTCCTCCCTCAGAATATCCTTCTGATTCCTAATTATCTTTTTTTCATCCAAGTTGCCCATTTACCTGAAGCAACATCTTCTAACCCCTATTGATCCTGACATGAACTGCAGACAGTTCTCTGTTCTAGGCTTTCTAAATTCTGATACAAGTATCATGAAATTACGAAAACAATTCTGTGTGATAAGAACTTATCAATTCTAAAAGCATGGAGACTGTTGCTGCTTGCTGCTGATCACATATTAATTTCTCCTCACAATTCCTTATATGCAAGAAATGTGTACTGAATTAAATCACCAATTAAAAATATTTTCAAATGCCCAATATATATGTTCTACTCTTCAAGGAGACAAAGAAGTAGAACGAATAAATATAATCTACATCATATTCTAATTTAGTGATTCCCAAGATGGGCGCCACCGCCCCCTAGTGGGTGCTGCAGTGATCCAGGGAAGCAGTGATGGCCACAGGTAAATATGGGGGTGGTGAATAACTGTAAGGGGGTGGTGATAGTATGTGATAGGGGGCGCTAAGTAATATTTTTTCTGGAAAGGGGGCGGTAGGCCAAAAAAGTTTGGGAACCACTGATCTGATTGAATAGACAACCCTAACACATATGAAATACCAACAGACAAAACAATGTGTAAACTGTAGCTCAAGTGTGTGTAAGGCAGACTGGTGCTCTAGAAATTCAGAAGAGAGGGAGATAATTAAAAGCTGGAAAAGTAAGGGAAGGCTTTGTGGAGAAAGTGGAATTTGAGTCTTAAAGGAGAGGTAGGATTTACACAGAGGACAAAGAGAAGAATATTGTAATTGAGAAAGACAGGACTGTAGGCAGGAAAGAAGAAATAAGCATGGAAAGTGAAGAGTTCTGTTGATGAATTCTGCTTGACTATTATTTGGGGAAAAATAATAAATAAGGGAAATGAAGGTCCTGGAAAACTCAGAGAGGTTAGATGAAGTTGCCTTTAAGGAAAATAAGTAGTTGTGGAATGTAACATGAGGGACTGGGGGTCCTAGGAGTTAGAGGGGCTGGCTAGGAGACTGTTGTTATAATCTATGGGTGAGGTTTGAGAGTCTGGATGAAGATGGTAGAAATGGAAAGGTAGAGAGGAAGGAATAGATATTTAGAAGGGGCAATTCATGAGATTCCATTGCTGATGAGAACTGGAGGATAAAGGAGAAGAATGGGTCAAAGATGATTCTAAGATTTCAAGGAAGGTGAAGAAATGTGGTGTCACTGAGACAGGAAAGTTGAGAGGGGAGCTCTTTAAGTGAATGGGGAAAAGTCTGATTTCAAATCTATTATGTCCTCAAACACAAGGGCATCCAATTTAGAACTGGGAATAGGGAGCTGGAGCAGAGGAGGATAAGACCAGAGTTATAGATTTGGGAGTCATTCCCATAGTGATGATAGATGAGTTCTCTGGAGAGCAAAGAGTGGGAAGGGAAAAGCAGAAGGCCAAGAATTAAGCATTAGATAATGCCAGCACATAATGGTCAGGAAGAGAGAACTTGAAAAAGAAACAGGTAAACAGTAGTATAGAAAAAGGGTGAGAAGACAAAAAGGGCTTTTTTTCAAAAGAAGAGGGTGGATTTAAAAATATCAACTGCTGTGAAAATGTCAAGGAGAGAAGGAAAGGAAAAAAGAGTAACTTTTATTCAATTTTCTCTAAATATTATTTTATGACCAATCTAACATAGGTCCTTTTTGAGGTTAAATATCAGTGATATGAATGAAGTGTATGTGAAAAATTTCTTTAGGGGCTGATTTCCAAGATATATAAGGAATTGATTTAGATTGACAAAAAATAAAAATTATCATACAGTTGATAAAGGATCAAACGACATGGGCAGTTAATTTTTAAAGGAAGAAATCCAAGATATCATCAGTCTTTAAAATATGTACATATATTTAAAATAAAAATTCTTACCTTCTGTCTTAGAATCAATACCATGTATAGGTTCTAAGGCAGAAGAATGACAAGGGCTAGGCAATGAGGGTTAAGTGACTTGCTCAAGGTCACACAGCTAGGAAGTGTCTGAGGTCACACTTGAACCCAGGACCTTCTGGGTTCTGCCTCTGGGACTGACTCTCAATCTACTAAGTCACTTAGCTGCCCCTGGCAGTTATATTTTAAAAATACTTCTAATTAAAATTTTTTGTTGTTCAGTTGTTTTTCAGTGACCCTTTTGGGGTTGTTTTTTGTAATTTTGTAAAATTTTGTAAAATTTTCATTTTACAGATGAAATGGAGACAAACAGCTAGTAAGTGTCTGAGTTTAGATGAGTCTCTCAGGGAAGATGAGTCCTCCTGACTCCAGAGCCCAGTGCTATATCCATTGTGCCACTTAGCTGCCCTTTCTAAAAAATTAGAAAATAAATAATAATAATAATAACAACAATAATAATAATAGTTATCATTTACATAGGACCTATTTATGCCAGTCTATGTTAAATACTTTACAAATATTAACACATTTGCTCCTCACAACAACCTTGGTATTATTATCCTCATTTACAGTTACAGTTGGGGAAACTGAAGCAAACAGAAGTCAAGTGATTTTCCCGAAGTCACAGTGTCTAAGGCTAGATTTGAACTTAGTACTTCTTGACTCCATGACAAAGGCTCTATCCACTGTATCACATAGCTACCTCAAATTAAAACAATTCTGAAACTCCACTTAGAACTCATAAAATTCTAAGGTGACAAAAGAGGAATGAACCAATGAATAAAAAAGCATTAAAAAAGAGAAGAAAACCAAATCGCTAGCATCAAAAATGGAAAGGTTGAATTTACCACTATTGAAACTGAAATAAAAACATTATTAGGATTTATTTTACTCAATTATATACCAACAAATTTAATAATTCAAGCAAAATAGATGAATACTTAACAAAAATATAAACTGCCTGGATTTACAGAGGAGGAAATAGATTATTTAAATAAATGTATTTTAGAAAAAGAAATTGAACAGGCTATGAAAGAACTTCTTGACAATCCTACCTAACTAATAATACACTTATTCAATGCCATCTCAATTAAATTAATAAAACTTATTTTATTGAACTAGAAAAAGATAACAAAATTCATTTGGAAAAACAAAAGGCCAAGAATATCAAAGGAAAATATGAAAAAAAGTATTAAGGAAGGAGGTCTAGCAGCACCAGACTTCAAACTATTTTAAAAAGCAGTAATTATCAAAACTATCTGGAATGGGTTAAGAAATAGAAAAGTACATCAGTGTAACAGAATAGACATATAACAAATAGTTGTAAAAGATTACAGTAAATTTGTGTTTGACAAAGAAAAAGCTCCAAGTTTTTTAGAATAAGCATTGGCAAAAATTATTGGGAAAACCAGAAGGTTTGGCAGAAACTAGTTATAGACCAAGATCTTATACCATTTACCAAGATAAGATCAAAAAGGGTACATGATCTAGGAATATAGGGAGATATTAACAAATTTGAACAGGAAATGTGCTACCTATAAGATTGAAGAATTTATGAATGAATGAGAGAAGGCATCATAAAATATAAAATGGATAATTTTTGAATACGTTAAATTGAAAAATTTTGTAAAAATAAAAGTAATTTATCCAAGATTAGAAGGAAAGCAATTAGTTGGGGGAAAATTTCTTGGACTGAAGTCTCATATCTAAAATATATAGAGAACTTTGTCAAATATGTAAGATTATGAACAATTCTCCAATTGATAAAAGGTCAAAAGACATGAACGGTCAGTTTTTAGAAGAAATCAAAGCTATATGTAACTATATGAAAAATGCTCTAAATCATTACTGATTAGAGAAGTGCATATCAATAACAAAGGTTGGCTAAAATGGTAAAAGGGAAAAATAATGTTGGAGGGGATGTGGAAAAATAAGGACACCAATATATTGTTGGTGGAACTGTGAACTGATCCAACCATTTTGGAGAACAATATGGATTTATACTTAAAGAGTTATAAAACTGTGTAACGTGACCCAGTAATACAACCAATAGGTTTTCACTAAGGTAATCAAGGAAAAGGGAAAAGAAACTATTTTCTAAAATATTTATAATAGCTCTTTTTTGTGGTGACAAAGAACTGAAAACTGAAGAGATGTCTACCAATTGGGGAACGGCTTAACAAATTGTGGTATATGATTGTAATGGAATACTACTATGCCATAAGAAATGGCAAACAAGACAATCACAAAAATTCTTGGACAGATTTATATGACATGATGCAAAGTGAAGTAAGAACCAGGAAAATGTTGCACATGGTAACAATAATAATATATGATGATCAACCATGAATGACTTAACTATTACCAAAAAGGCAAGGATTCAGAACAACTTTAAGTGACTGATGAAGAAAAAGAAAATTCATCACCATAGAGGGAGCAGATAGAATTCAAATGCAGATTGAAACATATCATCCTTCACTTTATTTCCTCCATGAATTTTTTTCTAGTGCAAATAATATATCTTATTTTACCACATGATGAATAAGGAAATATATATATATATATATAATATATGTAAAACTTAATTTATTTGCCTTCTTGGGGAAGAAGGGGGAGGAAAAAGAAAGAATGGCAAGTAGATTTTTGGATATAGTTAACATGAGAATTTGTTTCTCTTGGATATATTATAATTTATTATACTTATAACAAGTCATATATATTATATTATTGTTATGTTACATGTTATATTATTATAAATAAAAATAAATGATAAAAACAGAGGAGGAGATGCTACAGATATGGAATGTTGCATTCACTTTCAGATGATGTATTGGTAAGTTTGCTTAATTCTTTTACTTTGTTACAAGAAAGCTCTTATTGGGGGTAATTTGGAAATTCTGTAATGTAAAAACAAACCCAAAAGTAAAAAAAACAAAAAAAAATAAAACTCCAATCAAAGCAGTGACTAACCACAATTGTAGTCACTTACCTTCTGAAAGAAGATTCAAGATGTAAGAAGACATTTTTGGGCATGCCCAGTGTGGGAATTTGTTTTGTTTCACTTTGTATATTTGTTACAAGTGGTATGTTAAAAATCTTGTTAGGTGGGATGGAGTGAAAATAAATGTTTGTTACTTGGAAAAAATATGTTAAAACCAAGAAAAAAGTCTTTAACAATTTGAAGAGCTATAATGAAGGGCAGTATGATGCAAGAGTATGCTAGCCTCTGAGTCAAGAAGTTCTACCTCAGACAGGCCTTAGCTATGTGGCTTGTAGCAATTCACTTAATTTCTCATTGTCCCAGGAACTCTCTAAAACTATAAATTGCAGAGCAAGTGCTGATATGCTTTGGCATTAGGAGCTTCTTAAACTATGAAATGACGAGTCTGATAAGAAAGATATGTAAGAGGGATTAGGGTTATTTTGTGACACTCCATCAGTGAGCAATCAATGAACATTTATACACCTATTATGAATTAGGTACTGTGCTAGGGACTGGGAATTAATGAATTAAGTTATTTGTTTTTATTTGGAATTTTGATTTCATCCGCAAAGGAGATCTGGAAACTCCTCAACCAATGTGGTCTGTAAATGCTCTCAATTTGTATCTTAATTGTCTGAGAACATTGAAAGTTTAAGTTATTTGGCTGGTCACACAGAGAATATGAGTCAGAGGTGGATCTTGAATGGAGGTGCTCCTGACTCGGAGGACTGCCTTCATCTACTAGTCCAAGCTACTTCTCAATTAAGTGGTTAACTTCATTACATGGGAATTTTCCATCTACAGGCAAAGAAAATAGTTTTCACTTAGATTTATTTTCAAAATATTTGATTTGGTAAGGGATTTCTAATAATGTGTTGAGGTAATTTTTTTTTCAAATGAGACAAACTAAGAGCTTAGCTCTAAAACTCAAGTTTACATGCATAGAATGCCTTAGAATGATCTTTTAAAAAACCTTCATTTTGCTAGAGATTTTACACAAAACATATAAAAAAGAACAAAGAAAGTTATCATCTCACTGTTACAGAGGATTTATTAAGCAGCTTTAATTAGTGATGACTAGGATTTTGTACATAAATCTCTCTACCTCCGAATCAATGGGGAAAGAGAGCTCAGGCCCTTATCTAAAAGGAGGAAAACCCCTGCCAAACACCCTGGGCTAACAAGTGACAGTTCATGATGGCCTTTCTAGTATATACACAGTGCAAATAATAGGAGGATCCTTCGATTTTAAAAAATTACATATCTTAAACACTTGCTTTCTCGGGGAGTGGGAAGGGTGGGAGGGGAAAAAAAGAATAAGACAAACTTTTGGACATACCTAATGTGAGAATTTGTTTCTCTTGGATAAGCATTTTTATTATAATTTATTACATATTTTTATCAAATCTTGTATCCTATGTTATTATGTTTTATATCTGTATATAAGTAAGTATCTATACTTTCCAAAAATTATAGAATTTTAAGTTTATGAAGAGGAAAAATAGGGATTCTATGGAAGGTAGTAGCCAAGATTTATATTGTAAAAGTGACTGACTCACTTTTAGAAAACACTTAACTTAGCTTATGGATCTTTTTCCCCAAAATAAATACTTGTGATATGGGTTTATCATGGGCAAAATTACATAAATTACTGTTCACTTAAGAGATGTTACACAAATTTTTAGTGTGATAGAATAGAAACTACTGACTTTTAAGTATTAGGTGATATAGCAATGTATATTTTAAAAGTCAAATAAGTTGGCAAAGACTATTTGTTTTAGCCTTTGTGGATGACATACAGATATCTATATATAATATATAAATACATTGTAAATACACACATAAATGTATATGTATAGATATACATGCATAAATACATGCAAATATATAAATTAAATATCTTTGTGAACATATTCACTTCCAGTATGTCCTTGCATAGTCAGTAAACATTTTAAGCATTTACTGTGTACTAGGCACTATATTAAGTATTGGGGAAGCAAATACAGAAAAGAAAGATAAGCTTTGCCCTTAAGGAGCTTATGATTTAATGGGGGAGGGAAGGCAACATTAACGAAAACTAAAAAGGGTTGTATGTGTTTTATGTGTGTGTGTATACGTGTGAGATGAAAGATTCCAGCAAGGAGGCAATGGAGAGAAAGTGTCTGGATTTCTAAGTTATGTTAGACATTTTTGGAGTAATTGGTTTTGACCTGACATCTTCAACTTGACCTGTGGGGAACACTCCTAAACTTAAGTAACTTTATTTATTTATTTTAAAAGTAACTTTAGTCATAGTTATAGTAGTTGGGTGAAAGAGACCTTATAGATGGAAATTTCTGCTAGTACGTAACAGCATGGCCAGGAAAGGTTTGGCAGACCCCAGCTGGCCCTGTAACAGTTTGTTTCTGAACATCTCTATGCTTTGCTTACATGATTAGCGATAACTTGGCATCCACTTTTGGGTTAAGTGTTCTTTGATTTGAAATAATCTTGACTTCCTGTGATCTGCTCTAATGCGCTTTAGTTAGTAGAGTGTGGAATATCACAAAATTACTCTTGACTTGAATGACTCCATAATGATAAATTCAGTTCAAACACCTAAGCATATAAACAACTTGATTGTGTAGGTCCCCAAGTTTTTTGTTTTTTTTTTTAAACCTTTACCTTCCATCTTGGTTGCGGTGTAAGGGCTAGCCAATGGGGGTTAAGTGACTTGTCCAGGGTCACACTGTTAAGAAGAGTCTGAGATCAGATTTGAACCCAGGATTGCCCATCTCTGGGCCTAGTTCTCAATCCACTGAGCCACCCATCTACCCCCTTATAACCAAATTCTTGTCTAGTTATCTTGACCAAAATGCTTTTTTGTACTTGTTAGAATGAGTGGATGGATTATTTACTAAACATTTGATTTTTTTTGAAATATGATATCAGTATGTTTGTATTTTAGCATAAACACCCTCAGTCATAGATTATACCATCTAAACTCAAAGCTTTCTATATCTATGTCTTTAGAAATCATATTGTTTTTTCCCCCTCCTACTGATGGATATTAAGATTGTTTTGGGTATTGTGAATGAGGTATTAGGCTGAAATATCTCTCTTCCCTATTGTACAACAGGGACTGAAGTGATTTCCACTGTGCAGTGTGGGAATCAGAGAAGGTCTTTTCTCCTCTCTATTAAGTAACTGAGTACTTACATAACTGAATAAATAAACTAACAGCACATATATTAATAGAAATAAATGAAAACAGTTTGTCCCATTCTTTTGGTGGTTTACTTTCTGCAGAGGGAACTTTTCACTCCTGGGCTGATGCACATACAGTAAGAGTAAACAGTCAGCAAATTAACATTTATTAAGCATCTATTCTGTGCCAGGTACCCTGCTCTAAGTAATGGGGACATAAAGAAAGACAAAAGACAGTTCTTGCTCTCAAAGATCTTCTAACATGGTGGTGGGGACAACATGCAAATAGTTACCAATCTGTTAACAGAAGGCTCCAAACTTTAGAACTGAGGATTCCTAAGTTGGAGCTCTCTGCCTTGAGAGGGAATCAGTCTTGCGGGATGGGTATGTGTGTATGAGAAAGTAGTTTTTCTCTAGTGCTCCCTGCTCCGCCCCCACCCATCAAAGGCTGGTGAAACTGAACCAGTAGCAGAGAGGCTGGACTAGCAGGACTCGACACAACCACTCAAGAGAAGAGTGATATGCCAAGGACAAATAGATGCAGAAAGGTAGTCACCCCAGCTTCAAGGAACATGATCGCTTGTACCAGAGAAGAATGTCAATTATGGACTCAAGGAAGGTGCTCCAGATTTTAAAGTACCAGTACTTATTTGAAGAGAGTCTCCACTGTGTATTCATTTATTAAAAGTTCTGCTCTTTGTGATTTAAAATTCAGAACTAATTTCTGACCTATTTCATTCTTATTTTCTTCTTTTAAAAACATTAGTTCTCTTTTGAACTGTCTTGGCATTTATCAAAGGATGTAGAGAAGTCAAAGAGATGGAAGATTGAGAAAAAAGAAGTGTGCCCCTGTCCTCTAAAGTTTACATCACACATTTAGACCTTCAACAAATGTTTCATAGGATCACAGGATTCTGAATTGCAAGTGACTTTAGATATCTAATTCAAACAAACACACACACACACACACACACACACACACACACACAGAAAGAAACTGGTAAACCAGAGGCAGTAAATAAGAGGCAAGATTGAAACTTTACCTTTCTGACTCAAAGTATACTGTCCACTATACCATGCTTTCTACTATGCTCAAAGCACTGTCTGCTTGCTATTGTTCAGTAGATTATGCTAGGTACTAGTGGCAATACAAAGAAAATAAGATAGCTCTCAAGCCTTCAAGCAGCTTACAGTCTGGGAACCTTTTTTCTTTTTCTTTTAATCAATCTTGAAAACACATACATTGTTCATATAACACTTCCAAATGCATTTCTTAAAAATTTAATAGGGGAATGAAATTCAGAGCCCAGCTGTTTCTTTTCACATTATGAGAAATAGCATATGCTGATACTGGTTTGAAGTTTTTCTTCAGACTTATTGACCCACATGATTAAAATAGATCACAGTGAATGTCTACATACCCCCCTTTAAAAGTTAAAAACAAACTTTAATGAGGAGTTTTGGTTATTAGGCTCTGTTTGGGCAGGGCTCACATTTGTTTTGTTTTCCACCATAGGGATTGCCATCAAAGGGTGTTTGGATTTTACTGTGTAGCCCGACTCCTTGAAAATGACAGCACAAGACCTACAACTATTTTATCCCCTCTTTCTCCTGCAGAGGGAGATCTTAAAAACTTTAGTTCTTCAGCCCCTAGAGGGGACTTCAGGTTTTCAAGAGGAGATGCAACTTTTTTCTGTTCTGCTACTATTTCTTTAGCCTTGAGAAAGTGTTTTTTCCCCTCTTTTAGTTGAGGTTAAATTAATCTAGCCTCTTGGCCCTATGCAGGAGGGGTTTTGGAGTTTGTAAATATTAAATACTTATATTCGTTTTGCTGACTGGAATTAAAGTTTAGCAGCTTACTTTGGAAAATGTGGAATTATTTATATTCTCTCTGTAGGGAAACTATTGATAGAAAAATACAGCAAAGCTTATGGCACATATCATTGAATGAAATCATGCTAAATGGTCATCTAAGTTCAGGAAATGAAGGAACTATTTTTCATTATTACGGGTGAATATCTGCTATGGAAATGTTTATTTAATTGAGTAAAATTTTTGGTAACCTTTCACTTTTTTTTTCTCCATTTTTGTCTCTCCTGTAAAATGTATTTATTTTAGGAGAAGGCTGTGATTTTCTTCTTGTATTGGGAGCAGGAGTAAGGCAAACTGATCAATGATTCCCAAACCTCCTTACTTCCTTATAGAAGAAACATTATAATATTGTAGAAAGAGTATTTATTGGCTTTATCAAGAAGATCTGGGTTCGGTGCAGCGAGATTGCACAGTGGACAGAGAGCCAGGTCTGGAGTTGGGAGGACTTGGATTACATATCTGCCCTCAGACATGTCCTAGCTGTGTGACCTTGTACGAGTCACAAGTTAACTCCAATTGCCTAGCCCTTGCTGCTCTTCTGCCTTAGTATAAGAAAGAGTTTTAAAAAATTTCTAAGAGGAGTCACCAGTTTGAACATTCCACAGCTAGATGAAGGATATAAGAAGTACAGCAATTTCTAAGTATAGATATCTTTAAAATATACACTTTCCAGGGGGCAGCTGGGTAGCTCAGTGGAGTGAGAGTCAGGCCTAGAGACAGGAGGTCCTAGGTTCAAACCCGGCCTCAGCCACTTCCCAGCTGTGTGACCCTGGGCAAGTCACTTGACCCCCATTGCCCACCCTTACCACTCTTCCACCTATGAGACAATACACCAAAGTACAAGGGTTAAAAAAAAAAAAAAGAAAAAGTAAAATATACACTTTCTGAGAGTCCTTTGTTTTAAAAAAATGTCTAAAATCAGTAGATGATAGGAGTTTGACATTAAGTACAGTCAGTTCCGGTATAATGCTGTGTTTTTGTTTCAACGCAATTGATATATTAGGGAACATTTTGAGCATAATTCAAATTTTGAGTTTGCTTGTCTAATTTATTCCATGAGAAAACCAATTCACAATAACTCACAAGCTGTAACCCTTCTATTGTCCTCTACTACAAACAAACTTCAGGTCTTCATCAAGGTAAAGGGTTGAGTGGATGTATATCCTCTGGTATGGTAGGAGCTGTGAGTGAAGGACTAGTCTAACAGGCTCCAATCCTACCTTTTTCTCCCAGAGGTTCCTGCCAGAATCCTAGAGTTTTGGTTGGCCCAATTTACTGGTGAAGCACACAGCAGGCTGAGGACCCTGACACTATTTACATTAGCTTTTTGTGTGTTTCTTAACCATTTAACATTTAGAACACCATGCTCCCATTTTTAGAAATTATATTCCCCTATTTTTTAATGCCACTGAAAAAAATTTTTTTGTTTTGTTTTGTTTTTATTAGACATTTATTAATATTCGTTTTTAATCTGTTTACATACTTTATGCCCCTACTTTCCCCTTCGCCCCCCGCTCTCCCCCCACCCATGGCCAAAGCACATTTCCACTGGTTGTAACATGTGTCCTTGTTCAGGGTCTATTTCCCATTCATGTCCGCCTCAGCCCATGCATTCAAGCAATTGTTTATCTTATATGTTTCCTCTCCTGCAGTCCTTCCTCTGAATGTGGGTAGCATCTTTACCATAAATCCCTCAGAGCTGTCTTGTGTCATTGCAGTGCTGCTGGTACAGGAGCCCATTACATTAGATTTTACCATAGTATATCAGTGTCTGTGTACAATGTTCTTCTGGCCCTGCTCCTTTCGCTCTGCATCACTTCCTGGAGGTCTCTCCAATTTGCATGGAATTCCTCCAGTTTATTATTCCTTTTAGCACAATAGTATTCCATCACCACCATATACCACAATTTGTTCAGCCATTCCACAATTGAAGGACATCCCCTCATTTTCCAGTTTTTTGCCACTACAAAAAGCGCAGCTATAAATATTTTCATACAAGTCTGTTTATCTATGATCTCTTTGGGGTACAAACCCAGCAATGGTATGGCTGGATCAAAGGGCAGGCATTCTTTTATAGCCCTTTGAGCATAGTTCCAAATTGCCAGCCAGAATGGTTGGATCAGTTCACAACTCCACCAGCAATGCATTAATGCCCCAATTTTGCCACATCCCCTCCAGCATTTATTACTCTCCCCTTCTTTCATTTTAGCCAATCTGCTAGGTGTGAGGTGATACCTCAGAGTTGTTTTGATTTGCATTTCTCTAATTATTAGAGATTTAGAACACTTTCTCATGTGCTTTTTGATACTTTTGATTTCTTTATCTGAAAATTGCCTATTCATGTCTCTTGCCCATTTATCAATTGGGGAATGGCTTGATTTTTTATACAATTGCTTTAACTCCTTGTATATTTGAGTGATTAGACCCCTGTCAGAGTTTTTCGTTATAAAGATTTTGGTGTAGGATGTGAGATGTTGATCTAAACCTAATCTCTCCCATATTGTTTTTTCCAAATTTCCCAGCAGTTTTTGTCAAATAGCGGATTCATGTCCCAAAAGTTGGGCTCTTTGGGTTTATCATACACTGTCTTGCTGACATCATTAACCCCAAGTCTATTCCACTGATCCTCCCTTCTATCTCTTAGCCAGTACCATATTGATTTAATGACTGCTGCTTTATAGTATAGTTTGATATCTGGTACTGCTAGGCCCCCTTCCTTCACATTTTTTTTCATTATTTCCTTTGATATTCTTGATCTTTTGTTATTCCAAATGAAATTTGTTATAGTTTTTCCTAATTCAGTAAAGAAGTTTTTTGGTAATTTGATAGGTATGGCACTAAATAGGTAAATTAATTTGGGTAGGATGTTCATTTTATTATGTTAGCTCGTCCTACCCATGAACAGTTAATGGCTTTCCAATTGTTGAGGTCCAGTTTTATTTGTTTGGAAAGTGTTTTGTAGTTGTTTTCGTATAATAGCTACCTCTTGCTGTTCTAATGTGTTGGAAATGTATAGAAATGCTGATGATTTATGTGCATTTATTTTGTATCCTGCCACTTTGCTAAAGTTGTTGATTCTCTAGGATTTTTTAAGTAGACCATCATATCATCTGCAAAGAGTGATAGCTTAGTCTCCTCATTGCCTATTTTGATACCTTCAATTTCTTTTTCTTCTCTAATTGCTATTACTAGTGTTTCTAGTACTATGTTGAATAATAGAGGTGATAATGGGCATCCTTGTTTCACTCCTGATCTTATTGGGAAGGCTTCTAATTTATCCCCATTGCATATAATGCTTGTTGATGGTTTTAGGTATATATTATTTATTATTTTTAGAAAGGGTCTAGAAGCTGGTATTTTGAAAAAACAGATAAAATAGACAAAGTACTAGTCAATCTAATAAGATAAAGGAAAGAAGAAAACCAAATTGACAGTATTAGAGATGAAAAGGGAGACCTCACTGAAAAAATTTTTGAGTGTTATGCCCTTAATTCCCATTTATCCCATAACTCACCAGGTCTTTGGGTTTTAAAGAACAATTTTGTATAATCCAGAGCTTTTGGAAAATGCACATGACAGATTATATAGCAGAACTGGATTGTATGACCTACACCTGAGTTTTCAAAAAATAGTTTCCCACTTTTACTCACTATCAGCTTCTCCCTAGCAATCATTTCCCAGGTACTTATTGAATGGTTGATAACTCACCTAATACCTTGATATAAATGTTCCTTGACCTCCTCAACTCTAATGACCTTGACTCCACTCTAACCACTTCCTAGCCCTTTGGCTCTAATCACAATTTTGAAATCTGTTCTGTTTCCAAAGTCTTACATTCTGAATGTCCCACCCCTCTCCCCCTCATACCATCAACTGTTTGTGCTCTACTTTTCCTATTGAACTTGCTTTTTGCCCTTACATAAGCCTTGACCCTCATTAAGTCTCCACCTTCCCTGCCCATTTCTCCAGTCCAGGTGTTCTCTTAGGACTTCATTTGACTACATTTGATTAGAATTCTATGGGCAGATAGTTCTATTACCTCCTTTATTACACAACAAGATCTTTCTCTTCGGATTTTTTGTGGTGGGCTAACATTCATCATCTGTTTTCTCCACTCTCATCCCCCAGCTGTTTGTTCAGTGAGCAATCTCCTATTTCTCCTTCATTTCATTATATTCCTTTATTCCTCCTAAGCATTTAACATATTACTATTTACATTATATTTATCTATTCATATCTTTTTTCTCCTACAACTAGATTATAAAGCTTCTTGGGGACAAGGATCAGGTTTTATTCATTATTTTATCCCTACCACATAGTATATTGTGTAATGGTACAGTAGGTAGAAGATGCTCAATACATGTTTACTGAATGAAGGAATGTCATTTCAATTTGTTACTTACAAATTGCAAATAACACTTTAACCAAAAGGCCATATGATATAGTGGAGAGTGATAGATGTATAGTCAAGAAGACCTATGTTTGAATGTGGCCTCAGATACTTTCTGGCTGCTGATTTTAGGGAAATGGGACCGTGTAGACTAGAAGGAAGAATTAACTTTAGTGTCAGAGGACTGGGGTTTACATCCTATATCTAAGATGTGTGACCAGCAAGTGACAACATCTCTGGTTCTCAGTTTCCATATTTGCAAAATAAGGTAATTTGACTAAATGACCTCAGCTCTAGATCTCAAGTTACTTAATTTCTGTAAACCTTAGTTTTTTTATCTGTAAAATGGTTGGCTAATAATAGTACTTCCCTTACAGTGTTGTTTTAAGGATCAAATCAGATGACATATATATGAATATGCATAAAGTTCATATGTAAAATTCTTTACAAACCATAAAGGACTATATTAATGTGAGTGTTCTATTGTTCTATTGTCATAACTGGATACTCACTGCCATCTGACACTTTCTTTTTATCTCTTCTTGTTACCTTGCTACTACAACTGAATAAAAGATGTTCTGAACCTTTTCTATACTTAACTAACTTCCAAGCCCAGTCCTAAGCCTGTCTTCCTTCATTTTCAGCATGGTCATTTCCTACTTTACCGGAAAGACCAATTTGATTCGGTAAACATTTTAAACTATATTACTGTAGAGCATTGTGCTGGGCACTGGAAAGACAAAAGTAAAATAACACATAGTTCTTGTCCTCAAGAAACTTTGCCTTAGTAGGGGAGGTGGTGAAAGAGTATAGAGGAGTGTATAGAAGAAGTAGATGCCAAAAGTTCTTAGGAGCCTGTTTCACCAACTGCCTTTTTGGGGTTGTGCTTCCACTTGTAATTCTGGCCCTCACCACTTCTCATTTGTATTATTACAGTAGCCCAGTTAGTGACAATACTCTGCTCGAACAACTTTGGAAGTTCCCCCACTGACTTTCAGATAAAATGTAAGCTCCTATTCAGCCTCTGAAGTCCTTGGCAATTTTGTTCCAGGATGTCTTTTTTAGCTGTTTGCACATTCATATACCCTTCCCTACAGCAGCCAAACTGGTTTTCATAGACCACAATTTTTAAATCAGGGAATCCAGGAAGACTTCATGGAAGAGATGGCTTGAGGTTGGCCTTGCAGGATTGCATGAATTTTGGGAGGTACAGACATTGAAGATGGCCTATATAGGAATGGGAGGTAATGTATACTAAGGTAATGTATACCAAGGTAAAAAGGGATGAAATTAAGCATGTGTGGCTAGAACCTGAGTGGACAAAGGGTAGTAGTATATGATATGGCTGGAAAAATGAGTGGGAGCCACACTGTGGAAGGCCTCAGACTTCAGGATTTTTGCATTTTACTTGAAAAGCAACAGGGAACCAAGGAAGGTTTTTCAGCAGGGAAATGAACTGGTGACATTTGTTACTTGAGGAGGATAATGCAGAGAATAGTGTGAAGGATGAATGGGATAGGGAAGTATAGGCAGGAAGACCAATTAGGAGCTATCCAACAGTCTAATTGAGAAGTTATGTGAGCATGAATTAGAATAGCTTCAGTGGGAGTAGAGTGGGTGTGGGGTAAGAGTTTCTGTAAAGGTAGAATCAACAGGAATTGGCTACTGATTAGATAGGGGGAATGGTGTCAGAGAGGGAACAGTAAAAGAGGATTTCATGGTTTTGTGCCTTCATGACTGGGAAAATGGTGAAGCCATCAGTACTATTAGAGACATAAGTATGAATTTTTTTTTTTTGGTAGAAGGTGAAGGAAGGAGAAGATCAATTTAATTTTGGACACTGGATCAAAAATATAGAGTCAGAGGAGACCTCAGTGGCTGGCTATCTAACTACCTACTTTATTATCTACTTTATCCACCTATCCATCCATCCATCCATCTATCCATCCACCCATCCATCCATCCATCCATCCATGTGGCTGTTCACTCAGCAAAACAAACAACATTTCTTTGCAAGATTCTTCAACCTCAGTTAGATAAATATTATAATAATTTCTTTCTACAGGTGAGGAACCTGGGATCCAGGAAGATTTAATGAGTTGCTGAAGGTCATATAAGTAGTATCAGAGGGAGGATTTGAATCAAGGTCCTCTGACTAGAGAGTCAGTGCTCCTTCTATTGTATCATGTTGTCTCCATATTTTGATATTTAGGCTAGGTCATATAGCTAGAATGATTAAGATATAAACTTCCTCAGTTTTCTCCCTTTTTTTTCTGTATCTTTACCCATATTTTTCTCCTTGCCTCTGAGAAACAATTTTGTATATACTTTTTTTTTAATTTTAAAATTATTTTTATTTATATATATATTTTTAAACCCTTAACTTTTGTGTATTGGCTCTTAGGCAGAAGAGTGGCAAGGGTGGGCAATGGGGGTCAAGTGACTTGCCCAGGGTCACACAGCTGGGAAGTGACTGAGGCCGGATTTGAACCTAGGACCTCCTGTCTCTAGGCCTGACTCTCAATCCACTGAGCTACCTAGCTGCCCCCTGTATATACTTTTGAACCAACCCCAGTTCATTTCCTTAGAGACCTTAACTCTTTCAGCAATCATCTATCTCTCTTGTTTTGAATTTTTCCTTCACTGATTCTTTCCCATTTGCAAACAAATTTAAATTTAACAGCCAATTATGTGATTATCATGTGTAAAACATTATGTTAAATACTAAAGGTACAAAGACAAAGATGATTTAGTCCCTTTCCTCTGGAATCTTATATTTTATTAGGATATAACATGTCTACAGATAATTATGTAGCAGCATTAGAAGGATAACCCTTCACATGTAATAGAATTACAAAGTTCACCAAACTTACTTGTCAGTCATCCGTCAACCTGCTGTTTGGCTTCTCATATTTAATTTTATTTTCTGAGCTCTGAAGGTAATTTAGCAGTGTGTTTGGATATTTCCTCAATAATACAATTTTCCACATATCTCTTAATCATCTAAGTTCAGACCTCTCAACTCAGTTCATCAAATAGTTGCTTAATAATTTGGAGAAAATTCATTTCCCAATGGTTGTTATTCATATCTCTATATTAAATATCTTAATTCCACAGGATTAAATGTGGTAAATAATTTGTTAATAATAAAATAAATAGTAAAACAAAGACAGACAATTATTTACAATATCTTCATTGTAAGATAGATCAGCCAGTGACTCTCACTATAACCACAGATGACTTCTATTTTTGAGAGCACAGTCCTAAACCATTTAATTCAGTGATGGGCAAACTTTTTAAAGAGGGGGCCAAAGGAAAGGAAATGCTCATCTGTCAGTCTGTTTCTAAGGCAACTCTTTAGAAGTTTCATTTTATTGTATCTACTCATTGTATTCGTCAGATTAGGAATAATGTTGCGAGGTCAGATAGAACATTTCAGGGGGCTGCATCTGGCCCACGGGCCATAGTTTGCCCATCACTATTTTAATTCATTCACTCAGAACAAATACATCTTCTTGGAAAGAATCTTCTTCAACCTTTTTGTTAGTTAAAGATTACAATAGTTCCAAAAAGAAATGAAATATATGTGTACATATATATATATATATATATATAGAGAGAGAGAGAGAGAGAGAGAGAGATTTCTATTGTCTGCCTTATTCTTTTTTCTCTTCAGATATGACAGAACAACAGCATATTTTCTTTCAAACTATCACCGTTTAGCAGTATGTCTTCAGATTCACTACTTATAGAATTCATTTTATGTTTCTTCATGAAATAAGAGTTTTCAGAAGAATGAAATATCCTTACCCTTTTTTCTGTCTTCCTAGTTTCTCTCACAGATCTAAGTTTAACTCATATACTCTCCTTAACTCCAAAGGGAGGAGCATCTCATAGGAAGAAACTTATAATTATAAGTCTTTTAGCTTCTCTTCTTAAAGATACAGTCATAATTTCTATAGACTGTAGGTGAGGCTTTTGAAATAGAGATTATATGCATAACACAAGATAATCTGAGGATAGAGATGGTAAGTAGCAACAGGGTATGTTAGGAATGGTTTTACAGAGAGGGTACCATCTGAGCAGTCTTGAATAAAGTATTCTGACAGGTGGGAAAAAGAGTACATTTCCAGGCATGGGGGACAGTTTGTGAAAATATAAAGAGGAGATGGAATATTGAGTTTGGGAAACGATAGGTCATTTTAGCTAGAATGTGAAGGGAAAAAATGTGAACTTAAGACTATAAATGTAGGTTAGGGTACAGAGTTTAGTTTAAATATTAGACTGAGAAGTTGCATTTTTACCCTACAGGGAGTAACATGGTTAAACCTGAGCCTTAGGGAAATTATTTTGGAAGTTACGTGGAGAATGAATTGGAAAGGGTAAAAAGAATAGAGGAAGGTAGACCAATAAAGGGACTAGTACAGTAGTCCAGGGGATGTTGAGGACCTGATTAACATGGTGGCTATATGAATGAAGAGAAGTGGATTAATGTGATAGATAGGGAAATAGAATTGAGAAGATGTTCTATAAATATGCTAGTCTCCCCTTCCTTTTTTTTGCATCTGTCTTAGGAATCCATTCATTTAATAAACATCTAAATATTTTAATGTGGAAGTTAACAATGTGATAAGATTTTGAAAAAAACCACGCAGCCTATAATATAGAAATGTTTTGCATGACTTCATATGTATAATCAATATCAAATTGCTTGCTTTCTGAAGGAAAGGGGAGGGACTGGGAGGGAAGGAAAGAACTTGGAACCCAAAATTTTAAAAAATGAGAGTTAAAAAAAATTTACATGTAATTGGGAAATATTTAACAAAATAAAAACACATTAGCCTAGATAAAGCAATGTAATCCCTGAATAGAATAATTTTTTCTTTTGAACTAGTGTTGCTGAATCTCAAATAGGTCTATTTTTTACTGTAGTCTAGAAAATTAATCTAGAAAATGGCAGAGGCACATAAAGAAAATTGGGAAAAGAGGTAGTAGCATGGTGTGGATGAGGAATCAGAAATCCCAGGGTCTAAGTCATGCAGTCAGTTCTCTGTGGGATTTTCACAGAAGAGGGTGGCACTTATGTAGTGATTTAAAATTTGAGAAGCATTTTATCTTCATAATCTTACTTGGTCTTACCTTAGGCAACTAACTTTACCTCTTTGGGCCTTGTTTACCTCCTCTTTTTATGTTTCTGTTCTATGTATTTGTTTACAAATCTAATAACATTCTTTCTCTCCTTTTCCCTTCCCTCTACTCCTAGCCAAATGTCTCAAATACTTTTCTTTTGTTCAATGTTCATTTTTTGGTAGATGATCAGGTGCAGGTTTGCAGAATCTGCTATTTATGTTATTTTGGATTGTATCTTGAGTCCTTTTACTTTTGGAATATGCTAATACATTTTTTCCTCTGGCTTCATATGAAAATGGAATAATTATGTATTGTTCAAAATATGCCTTTATTTCACCATTGAAAGTTTTTTCCTGGTTGATTGTAAATTTTCTTTTGTCTATTATTGAAATATTGTGAAATTTAACTACTACATGTTTTAAGGTTTGAACATTTCCCACCTCTGTTGGTGATCTATGGGTTCTCTTGATCAATGCCTTGTTGATTCAGAAATTCTGAAAAAATTTTAAATATAATTTCCTGAAGCACAGCATATAGGTTTTACATGTTTTCTTCTTCAAACCTCATGATCCTTAGGTTATCTTTGTATATACTGTCTTCAAGGTTAATCATAACACTACATACACTATGTTGATACCTACCATATGACAGTGCCTCCTTTGTCTCTTTTGTTGGCTTCTCTTTTTTAAAGCCCCTGAAGGATCATAATTCATAAAAGTTTTATCCTAAACCTGCTTTTGTTTCTTCTTTATATTCCTTTCTACCTTGGTGATTTTATCTATTCCTCTAGAGTTAATTAGTGATTCTAAGGAGATGATTCAAAACCTGTATCCTTGGTTCAGATTTCTCCCTTGTTTTTATAATAAACTTATTCAGGAAAATCCACTCTCATTAGATTTTATGAGAATATACACTCCATGAAACATAATTAAACTTAGGCCCCTTACCAAGGCCATATGTACTATCTTTGAACTTGGGTCTCTTCTGATGACATATTTGACTTGGTCCTTTCTGGCATATATGCTGCTTCTTTGTTAAACAATTTGGCACTTTGGGATAAGGAAGTAAACCTCAGCTGATCCCTTTGTTTCTCCCCATGAGAGCTGTGTTAGGAAAAGTTGTCACTCAGTAGGCTTTTAATGGGGTTACCCTTCCCTCTAGAATCTCTCTCTTCCCATCTATCATGCATGTCACGCTTCTCTAAGTCTCTTCCTAGACTTCCTATGAGGGCAGTATTAGTGATTCCCCCAGCTCATAAGCAATGTTGAATAACTTACACAGTCAGCAATGGAGCTGATCTTGATGAGCTTGAGACTCAATCCAAAGTCCCAGATGCTGCTGCTGCTTTGCATTTTTTCCTGAGCATAGCCAGCAGAATAGCAATTCTGAAATTGACATTTTCAGTAGTGAAAGCAACTTTGCAAATTCTGTATCTTGGGAGCTTCTGGATCCCTTCTGTCAGTGCTGCTAGTATTTTAGGAGATGCCCTCTAAAGCTACTACAGTTGTTATAGGAAATGACCACTGACAGGAGAAGCTTACTCCTGATGTCTTGTGGGAGAAAATATTGAACCTTGGAGGAGACAGTGTACAGTCAAGAAGAATGTGAACTCCCCCCCATCCAGCCATCCCCCCAAAAGTTCCACATTTTAAAAGTCTCAATTATTTATTTACTTGGGGGAGTGGTTAACTATAAATTATTACTTTTTTTACAAATTTTTTTTGCCAATGTAGGCTTGTGTGAATCTTTTGTGTTAACATTTCCTTTTTGCCGAAGAAACAGTTTCCATATATCTGATCTATATTATATATTGAGTATCTTTCAACTTCCCTTCTGGTAAGACCGTAGACATAAGCCAATTTTAAGTTTTAAGTTACTTTCCCTTGAAGGCTCTTGAGAAGAGTGAAGAGAATGGTATAAAGAATAGGTGTCTGGAAAAAAGAAGACCCTGAACTTAATTGATATGGGTAGGTCCAGAGCTGAGAGTAGACCCTTAGAGAGGGAAAAGGCAAATTCTTCAGCTTCCCTCATCTAACAATGGCCATTTATGTTGTTACACAGCTCTCTATTCCCCCTTCAGATTTTAAAGCAGCAGCACAATGAAATGTGATGAATAATTACTTTTTTCTTTGGCTCCTTCAAGATATTATTTAAATAGTGGCATCTGATCTTGGGGGGGAATTCAGTGCTAAGTCACAGAAAGGTTTTTTAAAAAATTAAAATCCTTACCTTCCACCTTAGAATTACTACTGTGTATATTGGTTCTAAGGGAGAAGAACAGTAAGGGCGAGGCAACAGGGGTTAAGTGACTTGCCCAGGGTTGCAGAGCTAGAAAGTATCTGAGGCCAGATTTGAACCAAGGACCTCCCATCTCTGGGTCTGGCTCTCAATCTAGTGAGCTACCCAAGTAACCCCACAGAAAGTTTTGAAAAAGCTTTAACATTTAAATTCCCAGCTTGGTGTTGAAGAGAGAGAAGGCTGGATAGGGAGACTTGAGAATCATATGCATAGTTGATTCCATTGGAACTAATAAGATCATCATGCTAATAATGATGAGAAGAGAAAGAAAAAGTTCTGGAGAGAGCCCTCTGATTCTCTCTGGAATAGGGGCAGAATGTGGATGATAATTCTGCCTAAGACACTGAGAAGTACTGGTCATACAATTAGAAAAAAATCAAAGTAGAACAGTGTTATGAAAACCTACGGAAAAATAAATTCAGAAAATGTGGATCATTGTTACCAAATACTATGAAGAAGAAGCCAAGAAGAAAGAGAAGGGATAACAAAAAATTGATTTAGTAACAAAGAGATCATTGATGACATTAAAGAGAGCAGTATCACTTGAATTTTGGGGAAGGAAGCAAGGTTGAAAAAAGCTGAGAATTGAGAAAGTAGGAGCAACGACTCTAGATGACACTAAAAGTTTTGAATGAACTCATAAGGACATAAATAATGTTAACAAACTGGTATACACAATGACTACAGCAATGTCAATCTATTGGCTATCACATGATAATAAACTCAGTAACTCAAAAAATGTTATTCAAAAGATTAAAGAAAAATGAATTCTAAGTGACACATCTAAGTCCCACAGAAGAGAGGTGAGGAAATAATAGGCCAGCATTGTCAGATAATGTCATATTATTGGATATTTTTGTTTCTTTTCTTTGTCAGAAGGCAGGGTTCAATCTGGAAGGTGAATTACTGAACATATGATGATATAAAAATAAAGATATAAGTAAATCCTGAATGAGTTATGATATAAAGACAAAAGACACCAACAAAAAACTTAAAAAGAACTACTTAGTTATATGTTCAGAAGATAACAATCTTATTTTTATTTTTATTTTTTTTGCCTTCAAACACTCCCAGAAGGACATTTTCCTTTCTGGCTAGACTATAAATAGAAAGGGAATTACAAGCAAAGAGTATTGTTATAATATTTGATAAGTTTTTCAGTTTGTGTTCCATAAAATAGTCATCAAAAATCTCTCCCTCTTTTAACCATGATTACTAACCCACAATATTCTTTTACCATCTTTGGTCTTTTTCTTCTTTCTAGCTATTCACTCAATTTTATGTACTCAGTGCCTAATGGCTACTAGGAAAACAAGCCATGATTGAATGATACCTATGGACACAGAGAACTTTTTATCTTCCCAAGAAAATTTGTTTGGTTATTCAGGTTAAAAATGAATTGGTCTGTTATTAATGTGTGATCCTGCTTATTACACATACTAATTAAAGAAAAGTATTATAAACCAAACCTTGATCAATTTTTCTCCCTTTTTTTCTATACTTTTCATGTCCTTCTGAGGAAAGAATATATCTACTCTAAGAAGAAAAATCAGAAAACAGCAGGCACCATTATGTCATTCAGTTAAAAATGTACTGCTATCTCTTGTTTTTATATCACTTACACTTCCCAAGATATTCCTCCTCTTTCACCCAAATAGTTATATAAGTATTAACCACCAAATCTTATAAAAAAGAATAAAAAAGGGGAGAAATGTTTAGAAAAGCTAGTCAACACATTAACCCATTAACCAAATCTGACAGAATATGTAGCATCCTAGATCTGTGTTCTTCCCACATCTATAAAGAAAGGGAATTACATCTTCATGTCTCATATCTTTTCTTGAGACCAAACCTGGTTACAATAATCTCATGACATTCAATTTCAATTGTTTTGCTTTTTATTCACATTATTGTCATTGTCTAAATAGTTTTCCTGATTGTACTTATTTCATTTTGCATCAGTTCATATGTCTTTCCAAGCTTTTCTGTATTCTTCATAGTTATCATTTCTTATAGTAGAGTAATACATTATAAATTCATTTGTGAATCTAATTGGTTGAAAGAATTCTTAGGGAGATCACTGATGGGTCATTCAGTTTCCTTTTCTTAGAGAGGCTTATTTAAGTATTTTATTTTTTTCTTCTGTTGATTTGGAAAATATATTTTTGTAAACATTCCTTCATTTCACTTAGATTATCAGACTTATTGGCATGTAATTAGCCAAAAATAGCTCCTAATAATTACTTTAATATTACCTTCATTTGTGGAGATTTCAACTTTTTGAAAAGGTGATTTGGTTTTCTGCCTTCTTTTTGAAAAATCAAATTAGCCCATGGTTCATTTTCTTTTTTAAAAATATAAAACCAACTCCTAATTTTATTTATTAGTTCAACTCTTTACTTATTTTGATATGGATGAAATGATCATCCAGAAGGATATATAGTTAGTTGGATGACTAGATTCAGAAGAGTTGTTAATGTCATCATGACAGGTAGTCTTTAGTGCATAGCCAAACTCCTTAAGAGAAGAAACTGACTTATTTACTGTTATACTCTGATGGCACTTAATAAGTGCTCAATAAATTCCTGCTGAACGAAATCATTCTCTACTGAAGTCTTACTCCACTATGGAATCATGGTTTTGGTGATGTCTGGATTCTCAAAGGCTTGCACACATGGAGTACAAATTCTGGTAGGTCATAACAGCTGGAAAAGCTTTGGGTATGAGTCTGGTGACTGTCACTCAAAAGTTTGTCTAGTTAATTTTGGAAGAAAGTAGACTATCTGATGACTTTTTCTGTTCTCTTTTCTTTTTCCCCTCCTTTTTTTCTTTTGCTATACTAATGAGGCTAAATGCAGGAATTTTGATTTGTGTTGGTGAGAGGTCACAAATATTTTTTGAAGCAGTAAATAAAGCATATACATACACAAATGAATGAATGAATGGAAGGATGAGTCATCTGATGAGTGGTTTTCTCAAAAAAATTACATATCTGGAGTAGTTTTTCCATTGAAAAATCTGTAGGGAAAACTGAGTAACCAAGCAACTCCAAGAAATATGTTTAATAACTAAGAAACTTGGATTGCTAGAGGGGTCTTTGATATTATGTTAGAGTCTGTATCTTAGTGAGTTGTTTAAGAAGGGGGGTAGCAGATAGTTGGGGTGTGTTCTGGTAACCCCCTGACTGAATGGTTATGGGCCAAAGCTACACACACCACCCCTTCTTAATAGTGAGACACTTGGGGTTGCTACACAAGTGGAGGTTCCCCAATGTGGACAAGTTAGGGATGAGAAGTTAGAGGGAGATGTTGTCTAATGAATGAACCTCAAAAGAACCCTGACAATTGCTCAGAGCCAGGTTAAATTTACTCAAGCCTCCCCAGTCCCCCCTATTGTTGATGGCAGTTCAAAATAGAGAACAGTCCACCTTCCACCCACAATCCACAAGGATGCAGTCTCCCTCCCAAAATAGTTGCTGTCCAGGTCTGACTAGAATCTCTCAACAAGGGTTTATTTAGGAATGAAATACTTTGAGGGGTAAAGGAAAAGATGTCAGGGAAAGGGGAGTAAGGTGATTCCATAAATCCTATTATCTATCTTTCCCAGATATTTCTTCAGAGATCTCCAATGCCCAGTTTATCTGACCCCAGACCCCAGTAAAACTCCTATCCTTATATTATCACTAGCTAAAGAGGGAAATATAGAAATCAAATTTCAAAGCAAGGATGGTTAGCCCCAGGGATCAGCTCCCTCAGAAGTCTAGGCCCCCTGGCCCAAATGGAAGAAAATGGTTGTTCAAGTTCTCCACTGGGTAAAGGAATAATAGTAGAACAAATGAGTGGTTTGGTCTTCCCAAAAAAGTCTCAGGAAAACTCTCTAGATTAGCTTGAAAGGTCTGTAGCCCCACAAATTCACTCCTCCCTCCTTGGCTATGCCCCAAGCTTCACAAAGAGATCCGTTGGTCCTCCCATAATTCCTGACACCCCCCAGACCAATTGTCATTCTCTCTCTGGGTCAACTTCTATGTTCCATTTGTCAGTTGCACCTGTAGGCTTGCTTAAACTCTTGCAATGTCTTGTTCAGTCTGTTACAGTTGCTTTAGTAGAGTAGGAGACTTCTCTCTTTCTGAAGCACTTGATATATTTAACATTTTATGATTTTATGTATAAGCATACTTTCCCCCAACAAAAGTACTATATTCTCCTTTTACTATTTCTATTTCCTTGACATTGAATGATTCTGTATTCTTTCTCTATAAGATATGAGATGAATTTATCAAGGACTAATACATTCTTCAATCTCATTAAGAATAAATAAATGCAGGGGGTAGTTGGGTGGCTCAGTAGATTGAGAGCCAGGCTTAGAGAGGAGAGGTTCTAGGTTCAAATCTGGCCTCAGACACTTCCTAGCTGTGTGACCCTGGGCAAGTCACTTGACCCCGATTGCCTAGCTCTTAACACTCTTCTGCCTTGGAACCAATACATAGTATTAATTCCAAGATGGAAAGTAAGGGTTTTAAAAAAAAGAATAAATGAATGTGGTCTTCATTAAGCGAAGTGAATTTTATAGTTTAATTCTGTATAACAATTTTATTTGTGCCTGAACACAGCAACTAAGCAATGGGTACCCATCTTATCTCTACTGGGTATATAGGAAGAAAACGGTGATTTTAGTTGTTTTAGTATTTATAGTGGATTGAAGCTTTAAAAAATGTAGAGTGATAATTTTTGGTTTCTTTTCTGTGAAGTTATTAAAAATTGTCTAATTTTAAAAATCTTTGTGTTGTTTTGATATAATTTCATATGGAACATGTTAACTCTTTCTTTGTAAATTGTGATAATTTTTTCACATCAACTAGCTAATATTATTTAGATTTTGTAAAAGACTTAAAATGATGAATCAAATAATGATGTTATACTTTAAAGAGTTAATTTACTGACATCAATCACTTTTGGATATAACATAAGAATAGCAATAGTCAATTAGGACAAAGAAAATATTGAACACTAAGGTACTGCCCAACAAAATTGGATGAAAACCAGTCTTTTGCTTTTAATTAAAAACATAGCAATTTTAAAATGTCATTTTTTGTTATAAAATTTAAATACAGGTTTTTTACTTTCATGAAAAACAGAAACATTTAAAATGTTTTAAAAGTGCAAGGATAAAAGAAAAATTTTTTAAAGCACAGGAAACTGTTCCTCTATAATTCTGTCAAGCCTAATTTTGATTTTTTATACAACACAGTATTGGGACATTATCTTTTTGTTAAAAAGAGGGCAAAATTTCCTAGTAACTTCATATGCCTGATTGGTTGGAATGACACTAGCTATTATTATTGCAACTGTTTTGTTAGACAACAAAAAGAATAAAGATGATCATTTCAACATTTTTGACTGCTTAACCAAACTCTTAAGCTTGAATGAATTTTCAGTGAAATTTTTAAAAAGTAACATGCTCATGAAACTTTCTAAATAATTTTACTTATTTCTAAATAATTAAAATCTATATTCCAAAAGAATTAAGTGACACAAAATGTAATAACAGTGGAAATAATAATGGAAGTACAATTTGGGTAAGACAGCTATAATATAATAGAATTTTAGGTCTAAAAGAAACTTTAGAAATTAACTACTCCTGCCAATTACATGTTATATTATTTTCTTTATTATGTAGTTGGTTCTCATTCCCCTCTTCAAAAATCTTCCATGGCTCCCCGTTACATATAGAATAAAGCTGAAACTATCTTTCCATTTAACTTTCTCTAAAATCTGGTGCCACCCTGCTTTTCCAGGCTTATTTCAAACTACACTGTAACCAAACTGGACTACTTGCTGACCACCTAAAATAGCCTGTGCTTTGGTGCCTTCTTCTATCTTGTTCTCTATGCTTAGAATGTCATCACACTCCTCTGAGGAATTCCCACACACCCATTAAAACCAAACTCAAATGATACCTTCTCAAAGACTTTTTGTATTCTCTCAAGTTGTGGTCATCCTCATCCTTACTTTACCTCCCATAGCACACTGTATCTTTTTAATGAATTGATCACATATTGTTTCATAATTATTTGTGTATACATCATCTCTCCAATTGACCTATAAGGTTGATGAATGCAAGGATTGTGTGTGTATGCTGTTGTTTGGATAAAGCTGTTTCCTGGAAGTTTAATATGGGTGGCCAACAGGGACTGCCAGCTGAAGCTGATTTAGGGAAATTGAGAAGGCAGACCTGGCCTCAAACAAACAGGAAATAGTGTGGAAAACTGTGTGACCTCTGTGGAACACAGACCCTTACTTACTGTTATGTCCTTAGGACATATACTTTATAGAATCAAAGTTGGACAGGCTCAGTGTTTTTCTAATCCATCTGTACCTGAAAAAAATCTCC
Source organism: Gracilinanus agilis (assembly GCF_016433145.1). Lineage (NCBI taxonomy): Eukaryota > Metazoa > Chordata > Mammalia > Didelphimorphia > Didelphidae > Gracilinanus > Gracilinanus agilis. The sequence goes on from NC_058133.1 coordinate 221,366,077, forward strand.
ATAATGCACATAATAATCCAGTCATAACTCAAAGACCTCACATGAGGAAGAACTATTTGTAGAGAACTTTTGGATAGCTTTCAACATTAAAAAGCCTTTCTTTCCATCAAGCCTAATATGGCCTTTTTTGCATCTTCCACTCATTATTCCTATTCCTCCCCTCTGGATTAAAAAAAACCAGACTCTTCTATACAACAGTCTATCAAATCCTTGAAGGCACCTGTTATGTTTCTTCACAATCCTGACTAACCGCCACCTCCCTTTTCCTGTTCAACCACAGCCTTAGTCCTGTTGGGGGCCATGGCAAGGCCAGTGAAATGAAGGCCTCTGACTATCCTGTCAAAAACGACACTTTTCAGACCACTTACTATCTAGTAGGGAGTTAAAATGCACAAAGAACTATGAGCACAAGTAAGAATATAATAAATATGTATAAATCAAACATTATCAAGACATATTTGAAGCCAGATGGATTGTTTCTGTGGAGCAAGTGGTACATGAATCACAAGGGAAGGATTTCCACCAGAGAAGGGAAGGCTTCATCTGAGGCACAGCACTTGTGGACAAATCCATACAAGAAAGTCAGTATATGAGTTGAATATAAAGAGGGAAACTATAAACAAGTTAAGTGAACACAGAATAGTATACTTGTCAGATCTCTTGGAAAGGAAAGATTTTAAAACCAAGCAAGAGTTAGAGAAAATTACAAAATGTAAAATAAATGATTTTGATTATATTAAACTAAAAGGTTTTTGTATAAACAAAAACAATGCAGCCAAAATCAGAAGGGAAACAACAAATTGGTAAAAAATCTTTATAACAAAAAACTCTGACAGGGATCTAATTACTCAAATATACAAGGAGTTAAATCAATTGTATAAAAAATCAAGCCATTCCCCAATTGATAAATGGGCAAGGGACATGAATAGGCAATTTTCACATAAAGAAATCAAAACTATCAATAAGCACATGAGAAAGTGTTCTAAATCTCCAATAATTAGAGAAATGCAAATCAAAACAACTCTGAGGTACCACCTCACACCTAGCAGATTGGCTAAAATGATAGCAGGGGAGAGTAATGAATGTTGCAGGGGATGTGGCAAAATTGGGACATTAATGTATTTCTGGTGGAGTTGTGAACTGATCCAACCATTCTGGATAGCAATTTGGAACTATGCTCAAAGAGCTATAAAAGAATGCCTGCCCTTTGATCCAGCCATACCATTGTTGGGTTTGTACCCCAAAGAGATTAACAGACTTGAACAAAAATATTTATAGCTGTGCTTTTTGTGGTGGCAAAAAACTGGAAAATGAGGAAAATTCCCCCTTCAATTGGGGAATGGCTGAACAAATTGTGGTATATGCTGGTGATGGAATACTATTGTGCTAAAAGGAATAATAAACTGGAGGAATTCCATGTGAACTGGAAAGACCTCCAGGAATTGATGCAGAGTGAAAGGAGCAGAGCCAGAAGAACATTGTACACAGAGACCAATACACTGTGGTAAAATAGAATGTGGTGGACTTCTGTACTGGCAGTAATGCAATGACCCAGGACAATTCTGAGGGATTTATGGAAAAGAACGCTACCCACATTCAGAGGAAGAACTGTGGGAGTGGGAACACAGAAGAGGGGCAACTGCTTGAACACATGGGTTGAGGCGGACATGATTGGGGATGTAGTCTGGAAACTACCACATCAATGCAACTATCAACAATTTGGAAATAGGTATTGATCAATGACACATGTTAAAACCAGTCAAAATGTGCAGCGGCTATGGGGGGTGAAGGGGAAAGTAAGAGCATGAATCATGTAACCATATTAACTTTTCTAAAAAATAAATATTAAAGAAAAAGGCAGTATAGAGAGGCCAGTGATTTGGTCTGGTTAGCATGTGAAGTCTAGGAGGGCAATGGTACATGATGGAATGAAGCAAGGCTAGAAAGGTAAGTTCAACCTAATTGTATAAGACCTCCAATACAATAGAGAATGTTCTTTATCCCTGTGTGGTTTAAAAATTATTTTAAGCCCTGGGAGACATAGTCTCCCAGGGCTCCCTGCTACAACTTCCCCAACACCTCCCATTTCCTTTGTGGGAGGTGTTGGAGAAAAGTATAAAAGAGAGAGTTTTGGCGCCTTTTCACTCTCTCAAGCCTAGAAGTTGGTCTCGATCCTGGCTCTCAACCCCGGAGGCTCTAGACCCTGGAGAGAGGAGTGCCTACTAGAGGAGACCCTTTCCCCCTACCTAACTTTTCCCTTTCCTAACTAAATAAAACCTAGCTATTCTATAGTAAGTGCTACCTGATCTTTATTGAGCTCTGAAGAGCTCGGATCAATTTCCCTTCCTGGGCTTGGGGGCTACCTGGGCTTCCCTTCCTCAGGCTTTCCCTTCCTTCTCCTGTCCTACCTTCTCCTATCACCCAAACTTACATCCTGTACATAATGTTTTTTGAGTAGGGGAAGGAGTATTATAATCATACCTGTGCATGAGCAACATTACTTTAGCAGCACTGAGAAAGGTAAACAGGAGGGGAAGAAATTAAGAAATAGAAGTTTAGCTAGAGTACTAGTATAGTTACCCAGGAGAATGGTAATGAGGTATTAAATTGGATAGTGGCATGAAGCATGGAAAGGAGGAGACAGATGTAAGAGACAACACAATAAAACAGTTGATTATAGCAGATCTGAGCTTACCTAATTAGCATTAATATGGCACAAAAGAGTCTTTCCAGAATACTATTCCTGATGTCTTGGCCACAGGACTTGCCCATAGGTTACAAAAACAAAGTGTTAGAGACAAGACTAGAACCCAAACCTTTTGACTTTGAGGCTAGTTCTCTAACCACTATACCACGTCTTCTTTCTAATATTACTATAAAATTAAAAAAAATTTTGATAGCACAAAGATTGGTTAAAACATTTAATACTAAAAATCTATTGAAAAACATGAGTACTTAAAAATCTCTTGTATTTTATATCAGGTATTTTCCCCATTTTACTTTTTATTCACCATTCTAAAAATTACTCTTAAAAATTTCATAGTCAATTTAAAGAAGTACAAAATAAAACCAGTTTTATTATAATTTTATACAAAAATGGGAGAACTTGGGGTATCCTAAATCCCTGAGTGTAATAATCTACCAAAAATATACTTTCTTTTTCTATAGAACCAAAAATAAATTAAAATACTACACAAAAGGCTATGTTAGATAAACCTTGAGTAACATAGGTTTCGGGAACAATGCTGATATGACTCTACTGACAAATTCCATAGATATTTTCATCTGTTTCTTCCTTTGGCAGGCCAAATTAGTTAGCTTCTTGTTTCTCTTGTTATTTATTTATTTATTTATTTATTCATCCCTGTCCATTCAAGATTATTAATTAATATGTTATTACTCTGGTTATCTGAAGGAGCCCCCCAAAAAAGTGCTACTATCTTATTGTGGTATGGAGTTGACTCTGGGTTCTGCACAAAAACCTTGGTAGATTCTCACAAGTTGGAGTAGTTATTTGAATACAACAGGTGATAGACCTTGTCTTTGTTCCTCGAAGACTAGCTTACTTAAAAGCATTAGTTAATATTTTTTTGACCACAGAAATCCAGGCAAAAATACAAATCAGCCATTGGTCCCAGGTAGCTCCGTTGTATTGCTGGAGTAATAGTGGTAGAATAGCAAAAAAAAGTGTAGAGTATTAAGAATATCATAGTTTTTAGATGATTAAGAACTTTTAGTTAACTTATAATTTCAGATCCTATGACTAGCTGATATCCATGAAGAAAATTAATCATACATAGATAGACAACTTAAGTAGTGTACAGGTAACCTAAAGCACTAACAAAGAATATAAACAAATATCTCTAATTTGTTAAGAACAATTCCATGAAGGAATTACAGAAAAACAAGAACTCCGACTCTTGGTCTCTGAATTGCTGGCTTCCATCCTGGTTGTCATTTGTGGTTTTTTTCTTCAAACCTGCCTTGGATATATGAGTTTGCTCCAGACTAGTCTTTAGATTTTGTTAGCCCTGTTCCTACTTTCTTTACCCACTTCTTTTGAGGCAGCATTACAGACAATGCCCTGCCCCAGACCTAGGCTAGATATGAATAGAACAGAGACACATAATGAATTAATATGTAAGAAAAGCATAATTTCAACTAAGTCTTTTAGCAAAAATTATCAATCATTTCTGGAAGTAATTATTTAACTAAGCCATCAAATAAAAATAATGGTGCCTCTTGAAAATACAAATCTAGCATTAGTTGCAGAAATAACTTGGATTTCAGTCTTTAAATAAGATAGATGTTTTTCCAAAGGCACAAAATATAAGCAAAGTAAGAAATATAGTAGAGTATATTGTAGAAAGTCTAAAAGTATAGAGGGTACCTGCTCCTGGGATTCCATCTCCCGATGCTGTAGTTTTTTTTCTGTGGAACGCATCTCAATGCTTTGGTTTTCCAGCTCATCTTGTAAAGCCTAAAACAACAATGAATCAGGGAAAAAACCAAACATGTTAAACCAGAGAAAACTTAAAAAATAACTGACAATAAAAGACATAGTTCTGTTATTCCTCATCTTTATTGTTTCTAAAAAGTTCAACTTAATTAAAATGATGAGACTTGGTATAGCTGTTTCCTACTGTAAGACAATGTAGTGAAAGTAGTCAGTCCCCATGACATATTTAAAATGAGAAATTGATTTATAAAAACCCAACATTTTCTGTTAATTCACTTAAAATAACATCAATATCTGTCATGTACTCAGACTAAGTCTTTTTTATTATATAAAGAGAGGCAGAATTTTATTTATTTCAAATCAAAGGAAGAGAAGTGGCATAGTGGAGGGAGAGTTGGACTTAACAGTCAGTAACACCCGAATTCCAATCTGGCCTCAGACATTTAAGATTATGGGATCTTAAGTAAGTCACATGATCTTTCTATGCCTCTGTTTCCTCACCTGTAATGAAGATAATAATAGGATCTGCCTTCTAGAGTTCTTGTGAGGATGACTTTAAAATAATATTTATAAAGTACTTTGCAAATTATAAAGTGATAAGTGTTGTTATTATAATAAAATGACACCAATAAATATTTACTGTGAAAACAATCTATGTGTTCCTAGTTAGTAGAAGTATGTGTATAGTCTTCAGATATATGAGGTTACTTTCTTATTCTGTAGTGAGAGGAGAAAAATAGTGCAGACAATGAGAAGCGAGAACTGAGTTCTTAAATTGTTCACACATATTAATTTAACTACTATTTCTCTTTATGGGATTTTTGAGCAAAGGAAAGAGTCAGGAGACATGGGTTTAAATCTTGGCTCTGCCATTTGCTATGTGACCTAAGGCAAGTCATTTAGCTTTTTTTTGGCCTTATGGTTTCCTTCACCTGTAAAATAAGGAATTTTACTAGATGATTTCTAGTTTTAACTTGATGGTACTATGATCTTACAAAAGCAGATTTGAAGATTGTATAGAGATGGAGATGACATTAGAATTGAGAAATAATTAAGAAGAACATGTTAGTAGATACTGAAGGAAGTACTAAGATTTGGGAGAACCCAGAAATTACATTTGACAATGTGTTATCATTACATTGGTTAACTATTTGTTTTTTTTAATTGGAATAAAAAAGAAATAGATCCCTTTTAAACAATATATCAAGAGTACACGACTGACCTACACATGATCTGTATAATATATCAAAGTTAATTGGTAACAATTAAAAATTAAAATAAAATAAAACAAAAACAAAAATAAAGCTTGCATTTTTCAATAGCCTTAGGAAACCATAGATAAGCCCAAAACTAGTTAATTAAAGAGAAAATTTTACATATTGAAATTATATGATAGTCCCTCTGGTGGGTAAGCTCAAGCCTCAGTGGCTGGTTACATTCAAGAATTAGCTCACCCTGCCTAATCCTGTAAACCAGCAGAGAAGAGAGAATTGGCAAGTAGCCAACAGAATTATTGACCTCCTCCCCACCAAAAAATGCTAGAAAAATGAGTAAACAACAGAAAAAGCATGTAATACTCAAAAACTTCTACAGGGGAAAAAAGAGCAATGATCAGAACCAACAAAGAGTGACAGGATCCAAGCAAAACTTAAAAAAAGAAAGAAATTGATCTCAGGCTCCAGAAATATTGAAAAATTAATTTAAAAATCAAATAAGACAGGTTGAAGGAAAATGGCGACAAGAAAGTACAGCTTAAAAAGAGACACAAAAATCCATTGAAGAAAAGAGTGAGATGAAAAGAGGAATGGACCAAATGAAAAAGGAGGATCAAAAGGTCATGGAAGAAATTCAGATTTTAAAAATTAGAATGGGGAAAATAAGAAGCTAATGACTTCATAAGACATCAAGAAACAATAAAACAAAAGAATGAAAAAATAGAAAATATGAAATATTTTACTGAAAAACAACTGACTTGGAAAATTGATCCTGTAGAGACAATTTAAGAATTATTGGACAACCTGAAAGCCATGCCCCCAAAATAAATGAACAAACAAACAAACAAATAAATAAATAAATGAAGCCTAGACATCATATGACAAGAAATTATCCAAAAAAACTGCCCAGATATTCTTGAACAAGAGAGTAAAATAGAGATGGAAAGAATCCACAGTTCACTTCCTACAATAAATCCCCAAATGACAATTCCCAAGAATGTTATAGCCAAGTTCAAATATTCACAGGCCAAGGAGAAAATACCAGCCAGAAAGAAACAATTCAGGTATGGTGCTACAGTCAGAATTACATAAGATCTGGCAGCTTCCACATTGAAGGACTAGAAGGCTTAGAATATGATATTCTAGAAGGCAAGGGAACTAGGTTTACAACCAAGAATCACTTACTCATAAAAACTGATGACATTCTTTCAGAGGAAAGAATGGTCATTTAGTAAAATAGAAGATTTCCAAGCATTGTTGAAGAAAAGACCAGACTTAAACAGAATATCTGATGTCCAAATACAAAATTCAAGAGAAGCTTAAAAGAGTAAATAAGAAAGAGAAAAAATGTAAGAGCTTCAATGAGGTCAAATTGTTTATGTTCCTATATTGAAAGATGATATCTGTAACTCTTAAAAATTATCATTATCATAATAGTTAGAAGTATACATAGAGGCGGTGGTAGTAAGATATTTACAATGATATGCCAAAAAAAACCTAGGGGTGAAAAAGAGGATTGTACTAAGAGAAATGGGAAGAGAGAAGTAAAATGGAGTAAATTATATCACATAAAGTGTCATGGGTGGCAGGGAGAAAATGATAACAATGGAGGGGAGAATGAGTGTGGTGACAGAGTAATACTTAAACCTTACTCTCACTGGAAATGGCTTGGAGAGGGAAGAACAGCTAGATTCATTGGGGTATGGAATCCTATTTTACCCTATAGAGAAGTAGAAGAGTGAATGAGAAAGAGGGTGATGAGGAAGTGAGTAATATGAGGGAGGGAGACGTTGAGGGGTGCGATTAAAAGACTCTAGAAAGAAGCAGGACATCAATAAGAAGGGAGTTGCTGGGAAGGGGAGTAATGTAAGGGAAAGGCAAGTGGGGAGTGTCTAAAGGCAAAACACTGGAGTGGAGGGAAAGAGTGAAAAGAGAAAAGTCAGGATTAAAAGAGGAAGTCAAAATCGAGGGGAATAGACAGATGGTAATCATAACTTTGAATGTAAATGGAATAAATTCACCCACAAAATGGAAGTGGATAGAAGAATGGATTAAAAATCAGAATCCTACCATATTCTGTTTACAAGAAACATGTTTGAGGCAGGTAGACACACACAGATTAAAGGTAAGAGGTTAGAGCAGAATCTATTGAGCTTCAACTGAGACAAAGAAGGCAGGAGGAGCAATCATGATCTCAGACAAGACTAAATAAAAATAGATTTGATTAAAAGAGATGAGGAAGGTAATTACATCTTGATAAAAGGCAGTATAGACAATTAATGAATATCAGTATTTAACATAAATGCACCAAATGATATAGTATCTAGATTTTGAAAGGAGAGATTAAAGGAGCTTAAGGAAGAAATAGATAGTGAAACTATACTAGTAGGGAACCCTCAACCTTTGCCTTTCAGAACTAGATAAATCTAACCAAAAAGTAAATAAGAAAGAAATATGGGAAATGAATTAAATTTTAGAAAAGTTAGAGTTAATAGATATCTGGAGAAAATTGAATAGGGACAAAAAGGAATATACCTTCTTTTCAACAGCACATGATACATATACAAAGATTGACCATATTCTAAGACAAACATCACAACCAAATACAGAAAAGCAGAAATAACAAATGCAACTTTTTTAGTGCATAATGCAATAACAATTATAATCAAGAAGGGTTCATGGAGAGGCAAATTAAAAATTAAATGGAAACTAAATAATCTAATTCTTCAAAACAGGTAGGTCAAAGAACAAATCATAGAAGCAATCACTGATTTCATTGAAAAGAATGACAATGAGGAGCCAATATATCACAAAAGATGGATGTCATATACTTCATACTTCTCTTATGGTCTCATTATAATTTATTTTGAATCATAGTTTTTGCACAAATACATTATTTCCTCTGCTAGACTATAAGTTCCATAAGGCCAGGGATTCAAGTCTTATTTATTGTTGTATCCTCCAAATATTATAAAATAATAGGTGTTAAATAAATGTTGAACTCAATTTTGGATGGAATGTATGGTTTGTGAAAAGTGAATTCTGAATTTCATATTACCAAATGAAAAAAACTGGAAGATGAAATAATTTTCACTATAAAGTCTTTCCAAATAATTTGATCAGGTATAGTTATTAGATATTTGGCAATGAAGCTCTTTACCATTTAAATGGAATGACAATTCCATAAGGTGTTAATCTGGAATTTCATAATAACATTTGGTTTTTATAAAAATTTCAACTTATATATGGCTTATAACTTAAGAGTCAGGGCATAACAATGGCTGATTGTTTAACTAGAGTCCTACCTAAACAGAAATCTAAATTTCTCCCACCTCTAATCTTTTTCTTTTAAAAAACATGTGCCCCAAATGCACTATACTTCAAGAAGGTGATAAATATTTGATAGTATGGAATAATGGAATTGATCTTGGATTTACAAGACCTGAGTTCAAGCCTAGGCTCCAACTTTTATTAGTTATGTGATCCTGGGCAAATCATCTAACTTACTGGATAATACATTTTTTTCAACTGTAAAATGAGGACAGTAATTCTTGTAATAGCCACTTCATGAGGTTTGTACAAAATGTTATTTTAATCCTTAAATATATATTTATGGTTTAAAGTAAGTCAATATCTACTCCATTATTGGATTCTGAAACTGTAAACATTTTTTTTTTATCCTGGGACTCCATTCTAGGAGCATAGGGCCACAACCAGTAGGCAATGGGTCACATAGTCGCTCAGGATCACCCAGCTGGGAAGTGTCTGAGCCCGGGTTTGAACCTAGGACTTTTAGTCTCTAGGCCTGGCTCTCAATCCACTGAGCTAGCCCAGCTGCCCCTACTTTGTTTCTTTAGCAGATGTAGTTTTTACAGGGTGGGGTTGCTAGCCCCACGCCCAACCCTCCTCCTTTTTCATCTGGGCTAGGGACCGTCCTTGGCCCAGGAGTGGTAAGGGTGGGCGATAGGGGTCAAGTGACTTGCCCAAGGTCACACAGCTGGAAGTGTCCGAGGCCGGACTTGAACCTAGGACCTCCAGTCTCTAGGCCTGGCTCTCAATCCACTGAGCCACCCAGCTGCCCCTACTGTAAACATTAAAACACTAAAATTCACATTATAATTCAGTATAAGAATCTTAACAGTAGAAAAGTCCTTAGACTTATGCTCATTTAGTTCCTTCACAACAAGTCAGTCTATAAAGGTGGAGGAGGGAACAAACATTTTTAAGCTCCTACTTTGTGCCAGGGACTAGCTAAGAGCTTTATAAATATTTTAAAAATTGAACTGCACAACAAGTAGGGGCTACTATTATCCACATTTTACATTTGAAGAAAAATTGAGTAGCCAAAAAAATTCAGTGATTTGCCTAGTCACACAGTATCTAAGGCCAGATGCGAACTCAGATCTTCCTGACTCCAGGCCTAGAAATCCATCCACTGTGCCACCTAACTGTCTCTATTAAGTACCTCCTATGTAAGACAGTACCTCTTAAGTAAGACATACTTCCTAAATCTCTTCGAGAAAGAAATGGCAAACCACTCCAGCATCTTCTCCAAGAAAAACCATTGGACATTATGGTTCATGGGGTCACAAAGAGTTGGACACAACTGAACAATGATATATTAGGCACTATGATAAGTACCAGACATGAAAAAAATGAAGTAGTTAGTCTCTTCAAGGAACTTATTTTCCATCAGGAGAGAAAACATATATATATATATATATATATATATACAGAATACATACAAAAGAAACACAAGGCTGTTTTGCTATATAAGGACAGATAAGGACTAATGCAAAGAAGTAGGATTACTTGCTTCATCTTCTAGAGCTAGTTAGTGAAATGCTGAAATTGGAAGACAATTATTCAGTACTTTTTCTATCATACTAGGCTGCCTATCCAAAAACTATGTTGAGATGTCAATAACTATTCAGTAGTAAAATTAGAAACTTTGTCAGTCCTTAAAACTCAAATTTTTTCCATAAGCCTTTAAATTTAATATTTAACACAAAGAATTATACTTTTTCCAGTTTATAAGAAAAAAAATTCAGGTAATTAAGGAATTTTCTAGCCAACATCTGGCTAAGAGTATAAATTAAAGGACATTTTGAACAATTAAATTGTTCAGAGTGCAAAAGTAATGTCATTCCCAAGTATGTTATTAATTTGAATCACCACCAAAAAGACAATCCTTTCCTTCTCCAAATTAAAGTAGCTTTTAAATCTTGCACAATAAATTTATTGTTGAAAGTCTATAATATACTTGACCTTAAAGAGTACTTTATGTTGGTCTGTGAACAAAGACATGAAATATTTTGTTTTCCAGGGAAGATATTTTACTGTTCTCAAAACACAGAAACATGTGAACTAGTGGACACACTAAGCTTTATTCCATCAAAGAAGATATACTATAATTCTAAAAAAAAAAAAGAGAGAGAGAGAGAGGAATGGACACATTATAATTTGATTTGTCTATCCAAGACAATGGCAATGATTAATAGAAATTAAAGTGTAAACATTCCTTATTGTTCAAGTGAACCCTTGAGGGCAAACCACATTGTCTTAGTAGTTAATATATCTGATGCCTAATTCCTTCGAAAGCACTAATTGCTTCTCTGTTGGTATGGAAAAATATTAGCACCACATTTAATGATCTGATCGTAGATGATCTATCTTGAAATAAGCACAATTTATGGAGAAATTAGTAAGATATTAAAGTTTAGTTTCATTCAAAATAGAAACTTCAGGAACACAGCTCTAAATCAATTGGACAAGCAGGAAATGATTGCAACTATAAACATTCTGTTGCTTCCAAATGAAAGGAAAAAAATGTTCTATTCAAAGAAACTATATTGTGATTTTGAAAGTTGAATAATAGGGAAAGATTTTAGCAAAGAACTAATAAATGTTTGTTAACTAGATGGATTGGTGATAAAGATGAAAGTATCAGTTTTTTCTGGTATAGAATTACCATTGATTCATTTAATCATGCATACATACAGCAAACACTTATTAAGCTCCTACTATGTGCTAGGTGTGATAAAAACAGAGAAGCATATCTACCCTTAGGAAGCTTATATTATTATGTTGGAGAGATCTCTGAATTTGAAAATTTCTCAATCCTATTAATAATAATATGCTATCATTTGCATAAATAGACAATTCTACTGTCCTAGGGGAAAACTTAGAGCAAAAGCTTTGAGTTGTCTTCACTTAATGGTGATTTTGCTAATTTTGCTAATTCAATTTGTAGACTTTTCCCCAGCAATGATGTACTAGAAAAGGGACATATGATATAAGCAGTTAATAAACATTTATTAGGCATTTATATGTGCTTGGCATTGGGCTAAGCACTTGGGATTGAAAAAAGAAAAACTGACACTCTGCACACAGGAGGAAGGGGTAATAAGTAACTAATAGACACTCAGGGGAATGGGGAAATAGGTTGGGAATGAATGAGAAACACCAGTACAGATAGACAGCTGTACAAGGAAGGGTAACACAATGTATCTTAGGTGGGGTAAACAAAAAGTAACTGAAAATCACTATAGACAGGGAAACAGTTATAACTCAGTGGGTTCTTGATGGCTAGGGTAGAGAATACCAGGAAGTTGTTATAAAAGTTTTGTTTAATGTTTTGATAAGGATAGAGTAGGAGGGAGATAAGATTTTCTAAAGTCTCAAGACTGTTACCAACTGCCAAAAGAATGCTGTCTTGGGGTTGGCTATCCTACACTAAGTAACAGCCAGCCAGCAATGGCTGAGCTGGAGAAAGCCTGGGGATTTGGGGAATCTCACACAACACGTCCACAATGACCTCCAGATGTATTTAGGACACAGGAACACTTCTGTCACAGCAAGTAAATACAAAGAGGGATAGGGAGTGAAAGGACTTCCTACTTGCTATCCACCAACAGCAGGAAAGCACACTCAACCTAGAACTTGCTTGAAGCTCAATCCCTTCTTCTTAAGATACCAAAATTAGTCCACAGGCTTAGAGGCTTAGTTGACCAGATGCCACCTCTACACACTCCCAGGCAAATTTCTGCCAACAATTGCCAGTTTCTGGGGACAAAACCCTCTCCAAAAATTCTGAGCTAAAATGTTCACAGTCTTAGCCAGGTTTCAGCTTGGTCTGTCTGCTTACTATCATAAATTTATCTCTAACTTGTAAATTACCTATAACAGGATACAAAGGAAGGGAAAAGATGGTCCCTGATCTGAAAGAGCTCACAATCTAATGGGAGAGACAACAACATAAAAACAACTATGTACTAACAAGCAATAGAGAGGTTAAAATGGAAATAATCAAAAGAGGGAAGGTATTAGAATTAATAGGAAATGATTTCCTGAATAGATGGTATTTTAGATAAGACTTTTTAGGAAGCTAGTGAAATGAGAAGTCGAAGATGAAGGGATAGAGTTCCAGGCACGGGGAACAGTAATTGGAGTTAGGGTATGTAGAATAGAAAGAAAGAGAAACAAACCTTTGATCTGGACTTTGGTTAAAGTAAAGCTCTACATAACCCAGTGTTAAAAATTACAATTAATTGTGCTATTTGTAGTAAAAGCATTATTAAAGTGAAGTCATATTCTAAATTCAAACAGGACTAAAATAGTTCTTCATTCAGAATAGGGAAGGCAGAAATAATAAATCAAGATATGGGCAGAATTGATAATTTTCTTTCTACTATATTTTATGATACAAAGCGAAGGAAGTAATGGAGCAATCTTTTGGACTAGTGAGATTGATTTTTAAAAATGCTAATAATTTTAATTTGGTTTCATCTTGAAATGCTATAATTAAAATATATCTCCTTTCATATTTTGCATGTTAAATAAAAATAAGATCCAGCCATCACTGATTTAAGTTAAAGAATCACTAATTATAAGGACAAAACTGTGGCCACTCTAAATACAAGTAATTATCTTTGAAAATAATGCTTACAAAAATTCAAGTAGTGTTGCCTTATTTCAGCATAATAAACAGAATAAAAAACATTACCAATGGGCAAGTTTTCTGAGATATATAATTCGACTTCAAAAGCTGAATATTTTCATGTTTAAGGCTTTAAAGAAAAGAATAATTGAAGGCTGAGGCAAAATGCATGCAAATTATAGCTTTAAAATCTCTTCACATTTTCATGTCAGAGCTATAAACTTTGAATCATGACTATTGGACAAAGCAAAACAACCAAGTCTTATCATCTGAGTGTGGAGATACAAATTTGAGATACAACCCAAAGATTACAAAACTATTGGGTAGTGTCACTGTCTATTTATAGAGGCTACTGGTTGGGGAGAGGGAAAGGGAGAGGGCGAGGGAGACGGAGAGAGAGAAAGAGAAAATCTTTTCTCAAAAGTAACTGCAAGTCTTCAACTAAAATTCTACTCAGTATTTATCTTAAGGTAATTACTTTCATTCAAACTTTTCTAGATTAAAAAAACAACGTGCAATTTCAAGTACAAAATATGGTTTTATTAAATGATTCTACAGCTATAAAGAATGGTTCAAACCACAAGCCTAAAGAAAATCAGAACACTGTTCATTAAAGGGACCACTAACAGGTTCATATACACAATAGTATACTTTTTTCTTTTGCCCTACCCTTAGTTTTTCACATTCCAAAGTATTAAAAACAAAACAATACTCCCCTCCCAACAGAGCCTCAGTTCTGATTCTCTCTCTCTTTCTCTCTCTTCCCCGCCCCCCTCCCCCCACTCCAATAGTGGTGTAAAAAAAACTTAGAGATTTTAACTCAGTACAAATGTTCACATCAAAGAGAATTCCTTTCTAGTAGGAATGATTTTAATTCCTGCTGCAACATACCATATGGCCATAAAATTATGCTTTAATGTAAGTCATTGCTACAATACTCATTAGGCTACTGATTTACTATGAAAGGCAAAAATACTGTGGTCAATGTCAAAATAATACCACTGTTTTCTATAAGAAAAATAATTTTTCTTAAAAAAAATGGCAACTTATATCCATGTCACTTTCAGGGGTGAAGCCAAGATGGCATAGTAGAGAAGCACTTGGCCAAGTTTTCCCAACATTCTCCTCCAATCAACTTTAAAATAATGCCTCAACAGAAATCAGATAATTTTCCAAATAAAAATATTGGGGTAAGGAAAATAAAATAATGCTTCAATCAACTCTGCAGTGGCAAAGCCAACAAAAAGTCATGGACATTCTTCTATCCATGGCAATTTAGGAGGTTAGAAAGAGAAATCTGTGACACAAGGGTAAAGGCTAACCTAGAGCCCACAAGGATGAAACACCAGTGTTGGGACAAGGTAGTAGTGATAAAATCAAGTGACTATCTTTTTTCTACCTCCTTGATTGTGCCCTTCCAACAAGAATTCCTGGAAGAACTTAAAAAATGATCTTCAAAATCAAATAAGAGTGGTAGAGGAAAACTTAAGTAAATGAAAACAAAGGAAGAAAATTATGAAGAGATAATTAACTTGGTAAAAGAGACAAAACAATATGAAAGAAAATGACATTTAAAAAACAGAATGGGCAAATGGAAATGGAAAAAGTGATACAAAAATTTGATAATGAAAATAACTTTATAAAAAAGGTTTTATAATATTTTATATGTAAAATCTTTATCAGACTGCCTACCATCTCAGCAAGAGGAAAGAGGAGAGAGAGAATTTGTGATTCAAAATTTAAAAAACCAAAATAAATGTTAAAAATTGTTTTTACATGTAATTTGGGGAAAAAATAAGATATTGTATAAAAAGTAGAATTGGCCAAATAGAAAAAGAGGTATAAAATCTCATTGAAGAAAATAATTTCTTAAAAATTAGAAGTGGGCAAGTGGAAGCTAATAAGTCTATTAGAAATTAAGAAATAATCAAACAAGGGGCAGGTAGGTGGTTCAATGTATATAGAAAGCCAGATCTGGAGCTGGGAGGTCCTGGGTTCAAATCTGGACTCAGACACTTCCTAGCTATGTCCTCATGGGCAAGTTGCTTAACTCCAATTATGTAACCCTTACTGTTCTATTGCCTTGGAACTGATACCAAGTATAAATTTTAAGACAGAAGATTAGGTTAAAAAAAACCCAAAACCAATCAAACAAACTCAAAAGGATGAAAAAATAGATTTTCATGGAAAAGACAACTGAACTGTAAAAATAGATTGAAGAGAGATAATTTAATAATTACTGGATTACGTTGAAAGCCACAATCAAAGAAAAGAATCTAAACATTATACTTTAAAAAATGTTCAAGGAAAATTGTGCCAATGTCCTTGAAAGAGGTAAAAATAGAAAAGATATCCCAAGGTGAAAACTCCTAAGAATATTATAGCCAAATTCCACAGCCCTCAGGTCAAAGATAAAATACTTCAAGCCGGAATACACTAACTATTCAAATATAGTGAAGCCATAGTGAGGATCACACAAGATTTAGCTACCACATTAAGGGAGCTGTGTGAAGTAAAATACCTCCACCCTACTGCATCTCGATGATTAGACATAGGTGTCACAGAGTAACTTAATGCCATATTTAATGGCCTGATACATCCTATAGTGTCAATGTGTCAGAGCCAGGGTAATGTTGCCATGGAGGGAGGAGTTAGTATGGTTTAAAAAGTGAGCAAGGGAAGGAGAGTAGCTTTTTTTCCTTTTCTTAAAATTTCACTCTTTAATAGACTGACTTGGTGGGCTGGTGCTTGGCGAGAAGCAGTGAAGCATGGAGGAGACCTTTCTGGGCTTAAATCTGGGACCTGATCTTACCTAAAATTAGAAAGGGTGATACCTCTCTCTGTACCTCTATCAATTTCTTTCTCTCTCTCTCTCTCTCTCTCTCTCTCTCTCTCTCTCTCTCTCTCTCTCTCTCTCTCTCTCTCTCTCTCTCTCCTAATAAATGCTTATAAATTGGGGATTAAGCCTCCAGATAAGTTTTTATTTTTAACAGAGCAGAGGGCTTAGAAAATAATATTCCAGAAGGTAAAAGAGATGGGAATACAACCAAGAATAACCTACCCATCAAAATAGTATAATCCTTTAAGGAAAAATATATACTTAAAGAAAGAGAGAACTTTTGGATATTTCTGATGAAAAGACAACAACTGAATACAAATTTTAACTTTCACATATAAGCCTCAAGAAAAAAAAAACTAAACATGAAAGAGAAATTTTTAGGGACTTGATAAGGTTATATTATTTTACCTTTCTATATGGGAAGAGAAAACATCTTCTAAGGATTTTTTTCATTATTAGAGCATTTAGAAAGATTTTTCATAGAAAGAGTACATATAGGAGTGAGCCAATTAACATTGAGATGATGCATACACACATTCAATTAGTAATAGATGTTTATGTTAACTAGCAGGTAATTAGGAGAGGAAGGGGATAAAAGAAAGAGGGGTTATAAAAGGGAGGACAGATAAATGAATGATGAGAAGAAAGCAAAACAGACTTTAGAGGAGGGAAAGAATAAAGAGTGAGAGATAAAGAGAAGAAAAGATAATGGAAAGAAATGTACAACTGGTGCATAACTGAATGTGAATGGGATTAACTAACTGAAAAAAGGAAAGCAAATAGCAGAATGGATAAAAACAAAAATCTAACACTATGTTGTTTACAAGAAACAACTTGAAATAGAGATATACAGAGTTAAAATAAGGAACTGGAGAAGAATCAGGTAAAATAAAAAAAAAGGCATGGTAAGTACTCATAATCTCAAGCAAAACAAAAGCAAAAATAGACCTAATTAAAAGGGATAAATAGGGAAATTACATCTTCAATGAATTACAGGAGAAAGTTGTAAAACTACACAATTGGGGGACCTCAACTTTCACTTTTGAGAGCTATATAAAGCTAACCATAAGAGCAATAAGAAAGACATCAAGAAGATAAATTTAATCTTAGAAAAGTTAGATGTGACAGACTTGTTTAAAAAACTGAATGAGGAACTTCAAAAGAACACTGGGTTTCTGGTTCTGGAGTCTTGATGGTAGAGTAGAAGTAGAAAAGCTTGAAACCACCACAAGAATCCTTACCAACACAAAATGAATACTGGAGTGAAAGAACGAACAGAACAGAGGAGGACCAAGTAACACCAAGCAAAAACTCTGGGAATCCAGTGAATTGGACTCAGGCTCTGGAAGAACTCAAAAACACAATTCAAAAAACAATTAAGAAAGGCTGAAGAAAATTGGGGAAAGAATTTAAAAAGCAAAATAGGTCATCTGGGAACAGAGGCACATGAACTAAAATAAGAAAATAGTTCCATAAAAGTCAGAATTGGCCAGCTTGAAAATGAAGCAAAGACAGTGAAAGATGACCTTCAAAGAAAAATAGATCAAAAAGAAAAGGAGGATCAAAAGTCCAGGGATGAAATTCAGTCTTTAAAAATTAGAATTGAAAAACTAGAAGCAAATTACTTCACAAGGCAGCAAGAGTCTATAAAACAAAATCAAAAGAATGAAAAAATTGAGGAAAATATGAAACACCTCACTGATAAAACAACAAACCTAGAAATTAGATCCAGGAGAGACAATTTAAGAATTATTGGAATACTGAAAAATCATAACAAAAGAAAAAGCCTGGACATCATTCTACAGGAAATTATCCAAGAAAATTGCCCTGATATTCTTGAACAAAAGGTTAAAATAGAGATTGAAAGAATCCAGATCACCTTCTGCATTAAATTCCCAATTGACAATACCCAGGAATGTTACAGCCAAGTTCAAGAACTTCCAGACCAAGGAAAAGATATCAGAAACTGCTAAAAAGAAACCATTCAGATATAATGGAACCACAGTCAGGATTACACAGGACCTGGCTGTATCCACACTAAAGGAACAGAAGGCATGGGATATGATATTCTGGAAAGTAAAGGAACTAGGTTGACATCCAAGAATCAACTACCCAGCAAAACTGACTATATTCTTGCAGAGGAAAGGATGGTCATTTAATAAAATGGAAGATTTCCAAGCATTCCTAAATAAAAGAGCAAACTTAAGCAGATAATTTGATGCCCAAATACAGAAATCAAGAGAATCATCAAAAGATAATTAAGAAGGGAAAAAAATTTTTAAGGGACCCAATAAGTTCAAATGGTATTTATTCGTAAATGAAATGATGATATTGATAACTCTCAGAAATTGTTTTTATCATAGGAGTAGCTAGAAGAAGTATACTTAGAGGGTACAGTGACAAACTGTATAGGATGATATGTCAAAATTTTTTTTAAAAAACTAGGTGTAAAAAAGGAAAATACTAAGAGAAATGGGAAAAGAGAAAAAAATGAAGTAAATATGTATTCCATAAAGAAGCATATTGGGGAAGGGGTGAGAAGACCAATATAATGGAAATGAAATGTAGAAGAGGTTGGAGACAGGAGGTAAATCAATTGTACAAAAAATTCAAGCCATTCCCCAATTGATAAATGGGCAAGGGACATGAATAGGTAGTTTTCAGATAAAGAAATCAAAACTATCAATAAGCACATGAGAAAGTGTTTTAAATCTCTCATAATTAGATAAAAGCAAATCAAAACAACTCTGAGGTACCACCTCATACCTAGCAGATTGGCCAATATGACAGCAAAGGAATGTAACAAATGTTGGTGGGGATACGGCAAAATTGGAACACTAATATACTGGAGTTGTGAATTAATCCAACCATTCTGGAGGGCAATTTGGAATTATGTGCAAAGGGCTTTAAAAGACTGCCTCCCTTTTGATCTAGCCATACCACTGCTGGGTTTGTACCCCAAAGAGATAATAGGGAAAAATACATACATAAAAATATTTATAACCACACTCTTTGTAGTGGCAAAAAAAAACTGGAAAAGGAGGGGGTGTCCATCAATTGGGGAATGGCTGAACAAATTGTGGTATCTGATGGTGAAGGAATACTATTGTGCCAAAAGAAATAATGAACAGGAGGAATTCCATGTGAACTAGAATGACCTCCAGGAATTGATTTAGAGCGAAAGGAGAATCAGGAGAACATTGTACACAGAGACTGATATATTGTGGCACAATTGAATGTAATGGACTTCTCTACTAGCAGCAATGCAATGATACAGGACAATTCTGAGGGACTTATGAGAAAAAATGCTATCCACATCCAGAGAAAGAACTGTGGGATTAGAAATGCAGAAGAAAAACATGTGATTGATCACTTGGTTCGATGGTGATATGATTGGAGATTTTGACTTTAAATGATCACTATTGCAAATATTAATAAAATGGAAATAGGTTTTGAACAATGATACATGTAAAACCTAGTTGAAATGCTTATTGGCTCCAGGAGGGGGAGAGAGGAGGGAAGGGAAAGAACATGAATCATGCAACCATGGAAAAATATTCTAAATTAATTAAATAAATACATTTAAAATGCAAGAAAAAAGAAAGAAATATGCTATAAAAGCAAAAGTAAAATATAAATATTTAAACATAATTAAAATTTTAATACATCATATGAGAATCCAGAAAAGAATAAATTACAGAATAATTGTGTTTGATGATCTTCCAATTTTTAATAGCAAATGAGACTTAAAATAGGGAGAGCTATTCTTACTAAAGTGGTTTTTTAATGAAATTCTTTCCCTTTATTAAAGTACTCATGAAAAGAAACAAAAAACAAAAAAACAAAAAAACAAACAAAAAAGAAATTGAAGGAATTAAAGTTGGCGATAAGGAAACTAAAGTCAGTCTTCACAGATGATATGATGGTATACTTAGAGAATCCTAGAGAATCAACTAAAAAACTAATTGAAATAATTAATATCTATAGTAAAGTTGAATTATACAAAATAAACCACATAAATCATTAGCATTTTTATATATTACCAACAAAGTTCAGCAGCAAGAGTTAGAAAGAGAAATTCCATTTAAAATCACTCTAAATAATATAAAATACCAGGAACATACTTGCCAAGGTCAACACAGCAATTATGTGAATACAATTACAAAGCACTTTTCACACAAATAAAGGCAGATCTAAACAAATGGGAAAATATTAATTGATCATGATGGATATGCTGAGCTAATATAATAAAAACGACAATTCTACCTAAATTAATTAATTTATTTAGTGTCATACCAATCAAACTACCAAATAATTATTTTATAGAACTAGGAAAAATAATAACAAAATTAATCTGCAAGAACAATAGGTCAAGAATATCAAGGAACTAATTAAAAAAATGTGAAGGAAGGAGGCCTAGTAGTACTAGATCTCAATCATCAAAACAATCAGTGAAGCAAATTAGACAAACAGTAAACAAGGGCAAATGACCGTAGAAACCTAGTGTTTGATAAACCCAAAGATCCCAGCTTTTGGAATAAAACCTCACTCTTTAACAAAAACTTCTGGGAAAAGCAGAAAACACTATGGCAGAAGCTAGATATAGACAAATGATGGGCAAACGATGGCCCCCGGGCCAGATGCAGCCCCCTGAAATGTTCTATCCCACCATGGGACATTATTCCTAATCTGACGAATACAATGAGTAGGATACAATACAATGAAACTTCAAAAGAGTTGCCTTAGAAACAGACGGACAGATGAGCATTTCCTTTCCTTTGGCCTCCTCTTTTAAAAAGTTTGCCCATCACTGATATAGACCAATATCTCACACCTTATACCAAGATAAGCTGAAAATAGATATACGATTTAGGTATAAAGAATGATATCATGGGGGCAAGCTGGGTGGCTCAGTGGATTGAGAGCCAGGCCTAGAGACAGGAGGTCCTAGGTTCAAATCTAGTCTCAGATACTTCCTAGCTATGTGACCCTGGGCAAGTCACTTGACCCCATTGCCTACCCCTTACCACTCTTCTGCCTTGGACCCAATATGTAGTATTGACTCCAAGACAGAAGGTAAGTGTTTTAAAAAAAAAGAATGATATCATAACCAAATCAGGGGAACAAAGAATAGTTTACATGGAAGATCTTTGGGGAAGGAAAGCATTTATGAGCAAATAAGAGATAGAGAGTATTATAAGTTGTAAAATAATAATTTTGATTATATTAAATTGAAAAGCTTTTGTATAAAACTAATCTAACCAAGATCAGAAGAGAAACAATTGGGAAAACATTTTTATAACAAATATCTCTGATAAAGATCTAATCTCCCAAATTTATAAAGAACCAAGTGAAATTTATAAAGATATAAGCCATTCCCCAATTGAAAAATGGTCAAAGGATATGAAAAAGCAATTTTTATAAGAAGAAATCAAAGCCACCAATAATCATATGCAAAAATGTTCTTAAAACAACTCTGAAATACTCAGGTTGGGTACTATGGCAGTAAAGGAAAGTGATAAATGTTGGAGGGGATATGGCAAAATTGTGACACTAATGTATTGTTGTGTTGTTGTGGATCTGTTGTGAATTGATCCAACTATTCTGGAGGGCAATTTGGAACTATGCCCAAAGGGCTATAAAACTGCATACCCTTTGAACTGGTAATATCACTCCTGGGTCTATATCCCAAAAAGAGGAAAGGACCTACTTATACAAAAATATTTATAGCTGTTCTTTTTATGGTGGCAAAGAATTGGAAATTGAGGGGATGTCCATCAGTTGTGGAATGGCTGAACAAAATATGGTATATGTTTGTAATAGAATATTATTGTGCTATAAGAAATGATAAACAAGATGATTTCAGAAAAAAGATGGAAAGATATGTGGGAATTGATGCAGAGTGAAATAAGCAGAACTGAGAGAACAATGTACATAGTAATAGTCATATTCGACAATAATTATTTGTGAAAACTTGGCTACTCTCAGCAATGTACTGATCTGACATATTCCTAAAAGACTTATGATGGGGAATGCGATCCACCTCCAGAGAAAGAACTGATGGAGTCGTCATTCACATCAGTGTATTTATTTATGGTTTTATTTTGGGGTTTGGGTTATGCATGAGTTTGCTCTTACAACAATGACCAATACAGAATTATGTTTTTTTTTAAACCCTCCCACTCTTTTTTTCCCTTTATTTTATTTCAGTGACAAATTTACACATAAGTTTTCCAAAGTCACATGATTCAAGCAATTCCACTGGGTTATACTGTTATCATGTTTTTCAAGACAATAAAAAAATGAAAAAATATTTAATAAAATTAAAATTAAATTAAAAAATAAAAATAAAAAAATTAACATATAATAAAATAAAAATAATAAAGGGCTATGGAAGCATAGATTAAAAAGAAACTAAATAATCTAATCCTAAAGAATGAGTTCAAAGAATAAATTGCAGAAACAATCAGTAATTTCATTAAGGAAAATGACAACAATGAGATAATATTTCAGAATTTGTGGGATGCAGCCAAAGTAGTACATAGGGAAAGATTTGTATTTCTAAATGCATACATCAATAAAAGATAGAATGAACAGATAAGTGAATTATGTTACTAAAAAAACAACTTTAAATAAAAGAACAAATCAAAAATCCCCAATTAAATACCAAAATGGAAATCCTGAAAATTAGAGATGAATAAAATTGAAAGTAAAATACAAATGAAAAACCATTAAAATAATAAATTAAACTAGGAGTGGGTTTTATGAAAAAATACAATAAAATATATAAACTATTGGTTAATTTGATTAAAAAAGAAAAAAGATCCAAATTACTAGTTATAAAAAATGAAAAAGATGACTATACCATGAATGAAGATGAAGTTAAGACAATTATAAGGAAGTATTTGCTTGCCAGTAAAACTGACAATCTAAGTGAAATGGATAAATATAAGCAAAAATATAAACTACCCAAATTAACAAAAGAGGAAATAGAATACTTAAATAAATCTATCTTAGTATAAAAGAAATTCATGAAGTCATCAGAAAAATCCCCAAATCCAAAGTGAATCACAAATGAATTCTACCAAACATTTAAGGAATAATTCATCTCAATACTATATAAAATATTTGAAAAATATGTAAAGAAGGAATCCTACCAAATTCCCTTTTTGACAAAAATATGGTTTGGATACTTAGCAAAGAAAAAAACTGTAGAACAATTTCCTTAATGAATATCAATTCAAAAATTTTAAATAAAATGCTAGTGAGATTAAAGTAACACATCTCAAAGATTATATCTACATTATGACCAGGTGGAATTTATACAAAGAATGCAGGACTGGTTTGATATTAAGAAAACTATCAGTCTAATTGACTACATCAATACAAATAACAAAAGCTGTATTACTATCTCAATAGATAAAGAAAATACTTTTGAAAATATAACTATTATTAATTATTCATTCCTATTAAAATGCTAGAAAGCATAGGAATCAACGGAACCTTTTAAAAGTGATAAGCAGTATTTATTTAAAACAATGAACAAGAATTATCTTCAACAGGAATAAACTTGAAGCCTTCTCAGTAAGATGAATGAATGGAATGAAGCAATGATGTCCTTTATCACTACTATTCAATATTGTTCTAGAAATACTAGAAATAAGACACACACACACACACGCACAAAAGAAAATGAAGGAATACAAACAGGCAATGAAGAAACAAAACAATCACTCTTTGCAGATAAGATGGTATACTTAAAAAAGTCTAAAAAAATCAACTAAAAATTGTTGAAAAAATGAACAACTTAAATGAAGGCGTAGGATACAAAGTAAACCCAACACCAGAATTTCTATATATTACCAACAAATAAAAGCAGGACGACATAGAGAAATTCCATTCATAAAAACTGCTGTCAACATGAAATACTTGAAAGCCTATGTACCAAGATAAATGCAGGGATTATATGAACCTAATTAAAAAATATTTTTCACACAAAGACAGACCTAAATGGAGAAATATTAATTGCTTATAGGTGGGCTGAAGAAAAATTTATATATGTGTATATAGTCAGGGCACACATCCCCAACAATTTTACCTACTTTAACTTACTTATTTAGTGCTAATACCAACCAAACTAACAAAGAATTATTGTGTACAGCTACCTAAGGCAGTAACAAAATTTATCTTGAAAAACAAAAGGTCAAGAATATCAAGAGAATCAATGAAAAGAAATGGGAGGTACCCTAGCAGTTCCAAATTTAAACTATATTACAAAGCAGTAACTGTGAAAATGATCCGGTACTGGCTGAGAAATAAAGTGATGGCTCAGTGGAATAGATTAGGTATTCAATACACAGTGGTAAAAGGCAATACTAATCTAATGTTTGATAAATTCAAAGATCTAAGCTTTTGGGCTAAGAACCCAACCATCTGACTCACTCCAGATGCTGGGAAAACTGGAAAGCAGTTTTGCAGAAACTGAGCTTTGATCATCTCCTCACACTGTATACCAAGATAAGGTCAAAATGGATAAATGATTTAGACATAAAGGGTGATAAATTAGGGGAGCATGGAAAAATATACCTGTCATATATATGGATAAGGGAAGAGAGAGGATTATGGGAAACAATATAGATAATTTTGATTACATGAAATTAAAAAGCTTTTGCACAAACAGCTCTGAGGTACCACCTTACACTCATCAAATTTGTTAATATGAAAGAAAAGGAAAATGATAAATGATGGTGATATTGGAAAATAGGTACACTAAGGCATTACTGATGGATCTGTGATATAGTCCAACTATTCTGGAGAATGATTTGGAATCTGTAACACTGCATACTCTTTGATCTAGCAATACTGCTACTAAGTCTATATCCCAACAAGATCAAAGAAAAAGGAAAAGAACCTATATGTATAAAAATATTTATAGTAGCATTTTTTGTGTTGGCAAGGAATTTGAAATTAAGGGGATGCTCATCGACTGAATGAGTTTTGGTATATGAATATGATGAAATGCTATTGTGCTGTAAGAAGAGGGGATGATTTCAGAAAAAAATTATATATATATATATATATACACACACACAAAGGGAAGTGAGTAGTACCAGGAGAACATTCTACAGAGTAACAGCAATATTGTAAAGATAATCAATTGTGAAAGACATAGTAACTGATCAAAATAATGATACATAATGAATTCAAAGGGGTCATAATGTAAAAATGTTATCCACTTCTGTATACAGAATTGATAGATTCGAGGTACAAATTGAAGTATATTTTTAACTTTTTTTTTCATCCTTCCCTCTTCTCTTGCAGAATATGGGTAATAATGCAGACAAGTTTTCCATGACTTCCCATGTATAATGGGTATTGAATTTCCTGCCTTCTCAATGACTTGGGGATGGACTGAAGGGAGGGAATTTGGAACTGAAGATAAAAATATAATTTATTAAAAATAGATAAAAATGAGAACAGTAGCTATAATACATTCTTCCCATAGACCTGGGTACATTCTTCTACAAAGAAGCATAGTATTGATAGGAAGAATGAGTACAAATTTACAAAATATTTGTAACCCACTCCCCCAATCCTGCAGGACTCTGATGCTCTTTTTCCCTTTCTAGAGTCATTATACCATTCCTTCTTCAATACAGCATCTCTACTGGGAAGAGAACTTTTCTGGGCTCCCCATATCTATTAGTCTTTACAGTCAGCAGTCTTCTCTGCTGGCCAGGGGGCAAGGGCCATGCCTTGACATTGCTTCCTTGTTGCATTTTTCTGTGTCTAGGTCATATAAATGCTCATTGTCTTACCATTTCCCTTCTGTGCTAGATGTGGCTGGAGAGTATATATCTCTGCTTCTTGCCTCTCAAGTAGCCCCTATTCTCCTATCTCTATCTATCTGATGAGGGTCTCTAATCCCTACTAAATATAGTGTGTCCTAATGAGTGAGCAGCTTTACTTCAAAGTGCCATGGCAGTTGGGGAGGGAGGAGGAACAATAAATACCCTTCTTCAAGAGCAATTCCCTTTCAGGGGACAGATTCTTCTATGGCTGCCTCCTACAGCTGACTATCAGAGCTGGCAATCTAGGCTTTTTAATGGACCATGGATTTTAATGGACCAATAGCACTGCCCTTTCCCAATTTAATCAAAGAAAACTAAACACTTCTTAAATGGATGAGATGCTGTCTCTATATCTCTGAACATCCAAAATATATCTCATTATTTCCATTTTGACTTCTATTATTTACCTATTGCTTTCTGGGAAAATATCAAATTGAGAGGGGATTAGTTGGTCTGAGACTAACTAGACCCCTAAATCAATTTATAATGAACTAAAAAACAAATTAGTCCCTAGAACAAAGAACATATCATCCCCAAAGATATTAGAAACAGAACAAAGGTCAGTTTTAAAAATTAAATGTTAAAGTTTTCTTTTTATATGATATTGTGATAATGAGATTAAATCTACCCCGCCTATCTTTAGATTTAATCACCAAAGGTGAAAGCATCTCTTCTTAACTCACAAGTTGGAGGTCTGTAATCCACATGTGTTAGAATGAGTGACAAATTAGACTTTACTGACTGCCTCCTGGGCAGTCCTAAGAAAAGCGTCTGTTGTGATTGGACATGTAAACTAAGAGGAGGCCACAGGAAGTGATGCAAAAGAGGCCCCTTTAAAAAGAGACCTCACGGGGGCAGCTGGGTAGCTCAGTGGAGTGAGAGCCAGGCCTAGAGACAGGAGGTCCTAGGTTCAAACCCGGCCTCAGCCACTTCCCAGCTGTGTGACCCTGGGCAAGTCACTTGACCCCCATTGCCCACCCTTACCAATCTTCCACCTATGAGACAATACACCGAAGTACAAGGGTTTAAAAAAACAAAAAAACAAAACAACAAAAAAAGAGACCTCAGTGAGCTGAAAGAGCTCTTCTTGTTCGTGAATAGGGCCTGAAGGAGGCTTCTGGTTCATGACCTTGACCTGGGACACTGAGACCTTGGTGAGACTGTTCTTAAATCTCTCTCTTAGAACTACACATGGTGAGTGAAGAAGGCTAGGACTTCTTTAGCCTCCCAGGAGGTATTAGCCTTCAGGAGGCTCCCTTGATTGGGAGAAGCCCTTGTGGCTAAAATCCTTGTTAACTGACTTTTAGGCTCTGGCTGGGCCTCTGGACCTCTGCCGGAATAAAGCTCAGACTTGAATACAAATCTCTTATTCTACCCTCTTCTCATCTCTCTACTTCCATTCTCTCCTATATTTTGTAAATAAACTTCCATAAAAGTCATTTTGACTTGAGGTTATTTTTAATTCAGAACTGATAATTATTCAATTCCCTGGCAACCTAACCTTTTAATATTTGACCAAAAAAAAAAAAACAACTCCTTTCCCCTATTACAATATGTTGATAATTGAGCATTGCTAATGCTATATGAACATAAATAATTTTGAAGTCTTTCTCAAATAATTTTACTTCAGATGCTTCTAGATTCAGAACTTTCACTTCTCTGCCCATTTTAAGACTGATAGGAGACTAGTGCCTATGTATGGGCTTGTGCAGTGTGGAGTTGCAGTATAAACCCTCAAAGAGGATCTTAATTTATTTGACCAAGAAGGAATATGGAAAAGTAGGCATAGGTTAATCTAGACTTCATAAACAGCTTGTCTTTGTCATCATAGTCAGGAAATTATATATGTGTGTGTGTGTGTGTGTGTGTGTGTGTGTGTGTGTGTGTGTGTGTGTGTGTGTGTGTACAAAGTTTGAAAATTACACCCTATATGTATTTCTTCTCCTGGAATTCTTAATACTTTTCTATGACACATTCAATTTGATTTATCACAAAATAAATAGTTATGTGACATGGAAAGTAGAATATTTACATTAAAAATATGTGTATTTATAAAAAGTTATATGTTAAAGTATCTATTGTTGCTACCTCTAACATGCTACATTCCAGTTAACTTCCTACTAGTCCTACCCCATCTGCCTGCTTTATTTCCAAGAGCATCCACTCAAATACTTCAAAAGCAATTTTATTATACAACTTAAATTATTTTACAAATTGAGTGTCATATTACTAAAAACCAAAGTATTACCTTATAGAACTAGAAAAAATATAATCAATCTTGAAGAATAAGCAGTCAAGAATTGAACAAGAAATAATGAAACAAAGTGAAGAAAAAAGGTCCTATGTTAAAAGAGTTCAAACTACAGTACAATGCAATAATTATCAAACTATTCGATACTAGTTTTAAAAAAATTGAGATATTCATTAATTAAAATGACAGGTACACAAAAGTCAGGAATGTGTGTGAAAACTGTTTTATAGTTGTATTCATATAATTCCTGTATTTGTCTTGGTAGATATATTCCTAAATATTGTCTAGAGCAGTGATGGGCAAACATTTTAAAGAGTGGGCCAAAGGAAAGGAAATGCTCACCTGTCAGTCTGTTTCTAAGGCAACTCTTTTGAAGTTTCATTGTATCGTATCCTACTCATTGTATTTGTCAGATTAGGAATAATTTCGCGTGGCCAGATAGAACATTTCAGGGGGCTGCATCTGGCCCGCGGGCCATAGTTTGACCATCACTGGCTTAGACAATAATTAGCCACCTAAAGGGCAGCCCAGGTGTGTTTCCTTTTAGACATTAAAGGGCTTTTACCTGAGAAGAGCTTCTAGCTCTTAACACCCCCCCCCCTTCCACATTGGTTTTTGAGCCTGCTGCTCTTCCAATCCCTGCCCTAGTTAGGCTTCCATGCTCTGCCTGTGGGGGAGGGGACCAAGATAGCATGTAGGCCCTAGCATTTTACCCCAAAGGGGAAGGAAAAAGAAGGTTACTCTTCAAAATAGGAAATAGAATGGCAAGCATAGCCCCCATTGCCTTTTTCAAATAGATCCCAGTTGTGGGATGTTTTTTCTTCCTACCATTCCTTGTGATTATCTTGCTTGAGATTCAGGGGAGAAATTCATCTCCCTACAACCCATGCCATTTGGGCCTTCCCAGACTGTAAAATATATCCAATTTGGGATTCCTCTACACTATGCTCAATGCAGAATTCTCCCTCGCTGTGGGAGATACCAGAGCTCAGATAAAAGGAACTTGAATGGATAGAGAATGAATTTTAAAGGAGTCTGGAGATAGAATTTTAAGTCTTCTGAGACTCCACTGTTTTTTTTAAGTCTTCTGAGACTCCACTGTTTTTTTTAAAGTCTCTGTATCTTATTGTACTTTGCTCATTGCATTATGATTTAATTTTATTGTTTTACAATTTAATTTTGTTGTTTTAAGTTCATATGTTAATCTGATCAATATCTTTCTGTTACACTGAATCATTTTAAGCTACTATGTTTTTGGCTATTAGATAAATTATTATGTGATTTTATTGGATTTCTCCCTGACTATATTAAAGCAAATATTATTGTAAAAATGCATTCAGCTTACATAAATCCTTTCACAAGATTACATGCAGCCTTAACAGTTTTTTTTATTTTATTTTGACAATTGTATACAAACTTTGGAGTATATAAAGACTTAAGAATTTAAATTGTAATTTTACAAGAGGTCTTTAGAAATGGCTTTAGATACCATTCTGAATGGATGATAGGTTTTCACACACACACACACACACACACACACACACACACACACACACATATATAATAAAGAATGATATATTAAAAGGTAGAGAACCAAATAGAAGTTCCTACCAAAACTTTTTATATATAAAGCAGGGAGCCAAAAAGAGCTCCTGCATGCATAATATTTTAATTCTCTAGCTTAATTTGCTTCCACCAGAACAATCTAGAATTCTTGGTGATGTTCTAGACCCCAAAAAGATTTTCCTGAGCAATACAGATGTTTGTGTTTCTGCCAAAGTTGAAAGAATTGTTACATCTGTTGAATTTGTGACATGTATACATCAGTTCATAGTTTTTTTAAAGTATCACATAGCAAGTGGCTATATAGAGACCCATGTGAATCCTATATAATAATGGATTTGTTTGCTATTGTCATTAAATGTGTTATTGTAATTTGGGGGAATTTTTGTACTTTATTTGAATGTGCATCATCTACTCTACTACTTTTTTGTTTTTATATACCTGTTATTTTGTAAAAAAATTATTTGTACTCACATAGTAGTTCATAGCAAAGCTTAAAAGGAAATGAATCTCATTTTTTTGGGTGAGAAATCTTTCACTGATTCTAAGTTATATATTTTTGATTTTTAAAACATTTTTTTAATATTCTTTCCCCTTATATGTGCAATATAGTATTTGAGTTTCTTTTTTCTCTAGTTTTTATATTTGAACACATTATCAATATTATTTTTTTATTTTGCAGCAATATATATAATATATATACATATATATTATAGCAAATATGCATATTTGCTATAATG
Organism: Gracilinanus agilis; assembly: GCF_016433145.1. Taxonomy (NCBI): domain Eukaryota; kingdom Metazoa; phylum Chordata; class Mammalia; order Didelphimorphia; family Didelphidae; genus Gracilinanus; species Gracilinanus agilis. The sequence continues at coordinate 221,396,933 of NC_058133.1, forward strand.
CATACCCAAAAGCTTTAGACTGTGGAAACCTGCCATTTATTGATAAATGTTAAGGGCTGTGATTAATAATTGTGTCTGATTCCAGGAGAAGGGAACAAAAGAGCCACTATACAGTGCAAAGAAGTACAAGGTCAAGGAGACAAACCAATCCCAATGGGATTGATGAGAATCTGCACAGTGCCTAGAAGAAGGTCAAAAAAGACCAAATAGTCCAAGTAGGACTGATGAATTTCTATGCCAATACTAAGGACTTGAACTTAATGTTTGGGGTTCGAGATTGCAGCTATTCTGACATATGTTAGACGCCAGCTTCCCCTGAGCCACATCCTAGTCAAGTATTGAAAGTTGGCTATCATCCTGGCTCCCCCTATACCTGAGACTGAAGGCAAATCAGACCAGGGAATGACACTTCCCTTTCACACAAAATTCTAGTCCCTTTTCTTTCTCTTCTAATGTGGCAAACTTTCTGTAGTTATGGCTACTGAAAGGGTAATTGCATAATTATATAAATCACTTTAAATGGACCCTGATTCAAGGATCAAGGATAAGTTTTTTTCTTTTACTTATATGTTTGCACATAAGTCTTTGACATTTTATATTTCATCCACAAATTATTTTTTTCTCTTTTATTTGGATTTTTTGGGGATGCTTTTGTATTTCTTTTGATAACTGATACCCCCATAACTCAGCCATGTATTTTTGGCTGATCTGGATGTTTGTCTCTATCCTCCTAAGGAGAGAATGTGTTATTTATTCTCCTCAGGGGAATATGTATGTATTATAATCTATAATGTAAATTTTAAATTCTTTTAATAGTAATTTCAGGATAAGAAATTTGCTACCTCCCCAGAATCCTGACAATGAAACTGTTTGGAGAAGGCACCATGAAGATGCCTGAAGAACATACACTGCATCAAGAAGATCCACAGTGAACTTTGGGGTGCAGTTTATTGAATTGTGGAAGGCTGAATGCATTTGTTTTGAATGTACACTGTTATGCCAAAGGGGACTGCCCCTAATTGGCTTTCTGTCAATGCGCCTAGCAATAACTGGATTGTTGGTTTTGTCCTTTTTATCCTTTTATCCCCAAATTGCTGTAATTTATAAGTTAGTTATGTTTTCATGATCCTTTTGGGGAGACTGGTCTCCCAAATAGGATCACAGGAGGGAATGTGTTATTGGAAATTTGAGGGTCCTTGAACTACATTTCCCAAAAGCCTACTGGCTTCCTGTCATTATGCAATGACGTAGACAGAGATATAAAACTGAGGGGCTGGTGTTCTTCTTTCTCTTTGTTCTTTATCCACCATGGTGGTGGCAGGCAAGGGTGCTTTTTAAACTTACTAAGCTAGCATGGCATGTGGCTTTATTTTCTAGTAGATACTAATAAATCTTTAAAAAAACATGATAATTTTCAAGTTATTTTATATTCATTTTATTTTTACAGAAGTTCTACCTTACATTGACAAAGATGGTTCCAAAAGAAAATGAGGATCATTAGATACTTAGTGGGAGAATATATATGCTAATACTTTGTGTTGGATTAGTGAATTGTTCCAGCTATTCTGAAAAGCATTTTGAAACTAAGACCTGAAAATCACTAAACTATGCCTATGTTTTGATTCACTGATAAAAGAAATATAAAAAAGATATCAAAGGAATAAAAGAAAAAAAGGAACTCAAATGGGGAAATAATACTCATAGTAGAACTTTATGTTGTAGTAGAAAACTAGAAACAAAATTTATTGAAGAATGGGATGGCTGAACAAATTATGCTAAATGAATATAGTAGAATGTTATTTATTACACAGTAATATATGATGAATAGGATGAATTCAGAATATGGGAAGACTTGTATGAATTTATTCTGAGTGAAGTGAGCCAAACCAAGAGAACAATTTAAATAATGACTACAATATTGAAAAAAATAGCTTTGAAAGAATTATAGGGCTAATCAATGCAATCATGTCATAACTCCAATAGACTAATGATGAAGCATGCTTCTTATCATTTGGAAAAAGATGACAAAGTATAAAATGAGACAAATGTTTTTTAGAGAAGACCAATGTGTGAAACTGTTTTGCTTGATTCACAATTTCATTTACAATTTTTTTTATTATTGGCACTTGGAAACATTCCTGCCTGTTCATGTTTGTCAATACTAATTATAATTTAAAAAGAACTTTTAAAAGAAACAGCCTTGTACTTTTATTGCTATTACTTAAATAAAAACAAAAATATTTCTTTTGTTCATATGAGTTTAATATACTTATTCTGGCCAATTTATTTAATATTATTGTCAAATTAAAAATTTTTAAATAACATTCTTATGTAACTTAATATGTGTATATAAGTCAAAGTGATGGAGTATTAATTTTCTTTAATTGGTCTTATGATTTCATTGGTGTATGGCAGAGGTATCAAAGTCCCAGCTGCCTCCCAGGAAAACTCTCAAGTATCAAAGCTAGATTAAAAGGTAATTGGGAAATGTTTAATAAAATAAATAAAAATACAATACAACAGATAGTGTTAAATTGTGATTTTCTAAGTCAATAATTTAGCAGGAAGAGATATATTTCATTTTAAATTTGAACCCAATGGATTAAGATAAGGCACTTATTTTACCAGTGTAAATATCTCTCCATAACTTCTAAATTTAGATAGTTGCCTTGGGCACTCAGAGATTAAATAATTTGCTCAGGACTTCAAACCATCTAGATGCCTTAGTGAATAGAGTGCTGGATCTGGAGTCAGGAAGATCCGAGTTCAAATCTGTATGTAGGCACTTACTAGCTGTGTAATCCTGGGCAAGTCACTTAACCTGTTTGTCACAATTCATCGGAGAAGGAAATGGGGAACCATTCCAGTGTCTATGCCAAGAAAACTCCAAGGACAGTATGGTCCATGGGGTCATAAAGAATTTGAATTAACTGAACAACAAGAATTCTTAACTCACACAGACTAGGTTCAATACAGTAGAAGCTCAAAGAGAAGGCATTAGGCCTTTTTTTTTTTTTTTTTTTAACCACTCACTTGTTTGCCTCTACCCGAGGATATGCTTGGGAAAATTTCTTAAATAAAGCATAGGTATAGCTTCTGTTGAAGGGTGTTTCCAAAATGTATCAACAGATTATTCCTTCTAATAAAATCACCTAATAAGATAGATAGTATATATATATATATCAAGTAGAGGATATCAATTTATCTTCTCCAACCCAAAAGAAATACCTAAAACAAAAAGATTCATAAATGCAAACTGAAAAAAAAATCTTATGTAATGTATGACTTCTTATCCCTAACCATGAACAAACATGAAGTTAAGAGACTGAAGAGACTCTAACAGGGGCCTGGCTAATGGACCCAGGCCTTGTGTACAAGTCCAGAGTGTCAACTGCTGCAATTTCCATATGGACTTTGAAAGCATGCATAGATATTCTATATCTGGTTCTGGTCAGCTAAATATGGTATCAACAGGAATCTTTGTTTGGCTCTGGTTGAAAAGTAGAAACTAGGGGAATATTTAAAAAGTACTAGTTGCCCTCCTTTCTTCTCTTTGAGAAGCAAGAAAATGCTATAGAGAGAAAGACCTTGGGTTCTTCTCATCTAAAACCCACATGAGATCCATAAAATATGGTCATTGTTGATTCCCATGCCCCAAAATTTATTCTTTCATTTTAGGTAAAGGGGACTTCAGATAGATTGGAAAGTGGATTTCTAGAGAACGGGATAATGAGTTTCCAACAGCTAATTCTATTTGCTTTGATTTTAGTTTTGTCTTATGTTATTTTAGTATGCTTTATTCATTTTTATTAATGCTTAAAATTGAATTTTATGTTGTGGTTAAGTATAGGTACCTCATGAAAAAAATGTGGATAAAGAAAGATAATTCAACTTTTCAGAGCTGCTTGGTAGAAAGTACTGGGAATAATTCAGAGGAAAGATCAGGAGCCTTCTTGCCTTGAATAAAAACCCTAGTGTAAGAGGAAGATTTTAGGTATTTTATTGATATATATATAAAGTGTGGCCTCCAGGAATCAACAATTCAGGTTGATTCCGTAATTAAATCAGACCCAAGTTGGCATCGGGTTAGGGCAGTTTATTTACAATTAGGAAGGTAAAGGTATGGGAATAAAGAGAAAGGGAGAGGCTAGTCCAGGCCTGCAGAGGCCTGGACAAGAGAGAAGGTTAAAAGGCTAAATAAATTAGGCTGCAAGCCACAAGGCCTAGCAACCCGATAGGCTAGTGTCTTTCAAGGCAGGGTTTGGAAGCGGCCTAGGTAGGACAAGGAAGTCAGCCTAACTTACCCACGTGACAGAGTGCAAGCAGTCTGTGGTCTCAGGAGATCCTTCAGCAGCAAGTTCAAGGCGGGAACTGCCTCCACAGGAAGTAACCAACATACTTAAAGAGATAGTGTCTTGCGTCACTTCCCGTGGGTCCACCTCTAATTCAAGTGGACAAAATGGCAGTCTCTACACTGATTTTGGACTGCCCTGTAAAAGTGAAATTTGGAAGGTCATTTGGGATTATGCCCATAGGGCTTTAAAAGAATGCTTGCCCTTTGATCCAGCAATACTACTACTAGGTTTGTAGCCCAAGGAGATGATAATGAAAAAATGTATAAAAATATTCATAGCCACACTCTGTGTGGTAGAAAAAATTGGAAAATAAGGGTTTGTCCCTTGATTGGGAAGTGGCTGAACAAATTGTGGTATATGATGGTGATGGAATACTATTGTGCAATAAGGAATGATTAGCCACTTGATTTCCATATGAACTGGAAAGACCTTCATGAGCTGAAGTGGAGCAAAATGAGTAGAACCAGGAGAACATTGTACACAGAAAATGAAACATTGTGGGATGATCATATGTAATCGACTTTGCTATTAATAACAATGCAATGATCCAGGACAATTCCAAGGGATTTATGAGAAAGAATACTATCCACATGGAAAGAAAGAACTATAGGAGCAGAAACACAGAAGGTAAACATTTGATTTATCACTTGTTCATATGGGTATTAGGTGTGGGGTTTTGGTTTTTAAAAGATTACTCTATTACAAAAATGAATAATAATATGGAAATAGGTATTGAGCAATAATACATGTATAACCCAGTGGAATAGCTTGTCAGCTTTCAGAGTGGGGGAGTTAATAAGGGAGGGAAAGAATATGAATCATGTAGCCATGGAAAATACTTAAGTAGATTTTAAGAAGAAAGGAAAAAAAGAAAATCAAGTTTCACAAAACACCTGTTTATGGTTTAGCTCAGTGATGGGCAAACTTTTTAAAGAAGAGGCCAAAGGAAAGGAAATGCTCATCTGTCAGTCTGTTTCTAAGACAACTCTTTCGAAGTTTCATTGTATTGTATATCTACTCATTGTATTCATCAGAGTAGGAATAATGTTGATTGGCCAGATAGAACATTTCAGGGGGTCACATCTGGCCTGTGGGCGTAGTTTGCCCATCACTGGTTTGGCTGAATTCTGGAAAACTCCTCTGAAGTCAAACAACAAACAGTTTACGATCTTCTGCTGCCTGTTGTTGGTATCCTACAGAAAAATGTGAAATAAGGCTGTGGTGTTGACTGAAGATCATTTATTAATCTTTTGTTGTCACAGAAAGTCATTTAAATTTCATAAAATCCCAGAAAAAATTGTTTCCTATTTGAAAAAAAATTACTCATCATTTCCTCAATATAATCTTTACAGAAGAGTTGTATTTGTATCTCCACATTTGTTTAGCTGTAGAAGATCAATATTTGTCAAAATTTCCCTCCTTCGGGATTTTCTCTAAATTAATGTACACTAGGAAATTGATTTTTGAAACCATGGCCTCTTTCCTAAGATTGACATAAGGACAACTTTTGACAATTTAAAAAAGGTAATTTTAACCAATTGGAAAAAGAAATATTTTCAGATGTTTATATATAGCTTCTATAGGATAGTTCTAGAATGATCTGATTATGAGAAATCTCTCCTTATCTTTTTGTAGCTTACATATGTGTATTTTATATACACAACTTAAAAAAGACAATTTCTATTCTTAAATGCATTTAAAATTATGTAAAGGCAGTGAGATGGAACAGTGGACTGAACACTGGCTCGAACACTGGCACAGGAGAACTTGAGTTCAAATATGACCTCAGATGCTTACTAGTTGTGTGACCCTTGGCAAATCACTTAACACTTTATCTTAGTATCTCATCTGTAAAATGAGCTGGAGAAGAAAATGGCAAACCACTCCAGTATGTTTGCCCATAAAGCCCAAATGGGGGTGTGAAGAGATGGACACAACTGAAAAACAACTGAATAATAAAATATATGCTATATTTTTGAATAAGCACTGGCCAGAGAATTGGGAGATGATTTCTAGCCTGGCTTTGTAACAAATTTGCTGCATAGTCATGGGTAAGTTATTAATTATCTCATAAATGTATCCAGAAAGATTTGTAAAATCCTCTATGTAAATATATTATTTCATTTGATCCCCACAATGAACCTGTGACTTAGATAACATAGATGTTAATTTGTTTCAAAGATTAGGAAACAGTCTCATAGAAAGATTAAGTGATTTGTCCAAGGTCACATATAACTAGGTAGTAATAGTAGCAAATATCTTCTTACTATGCCTTTGAGCTTTCTCTCAGGGTTTCAGCTTTTTCATTTAATTAAATTCTAAAAATTATTTGGCACTTACTATATGTAGAGTAATTTAAATGTGTAAAACGAGATAATCTTTAAGCTTTTATCATCTTGACATTCTGTTAGTGGAGACTACAATGTAGTATTTTTCCCTACATTTGTATAAAAGGAAACATGAAAACTCATAGCATGACTATGTTTTGTAATTATCTCATTATAACACTGATCCTGTCCTGTTGAATTAGACATGAAAATGGAATGAATAGCCAAAAGATTTTTAATTGTTGGATTATCTGTTGGATGATGATTGGATGTGTAACTTCTGAAAAATAGGTAAACAGAAAAAAAGGACAAAAGCAAAACACTATTAGAGGAAATGTGACAAGACCACCTGTGACAAACCAAACTCAGGGACCAGCTTCTATTTGATTAAAAACAAAAAAAAAACAAGAGAAAGTAATTTTGTAAAGGATGGTCATCAACCTATGAGCATTTATTAAATGTCTATCAACTACATTGTCCTCAGCACAAGAGATACAAGTATAATGAAAAGAAGACTACCTGTGGATTCTGTGTGGAAAAGACTGTTGGTTATGTACCAGTCTTCAATATTGTAAAAGAAAATTACTAATGGATTTCTACTTAGTACTTTAGGTATGTTTTATGAAGACAATAAAAAGGCAGTTTGGTACAAAAGAAAAAGTAGTGTTCAAAACACTGTAGTCATGAGAGCTATTATCATTGTTACTGCCTTCTACTGATTGTACTACTTCATCTGGTTTACATTCTATATTGAGTATGTTTTTGCAGTGCCTATGAAAAGCATTATTTATATTGAGATCTTATTTATGAATAATTCTAATGGCAATACAAGACAACCCTTTGAGCTTCAATAAATGTGGATTTATTGATGCTGCTTATTTATTTTAAAAGAATAATCATTATTATTTTGAATAACTGAAAGCAAAATATCTCTACAAACCAGTAGTTTCTGATTTGAAATAATTTTAATGGTGATGAAACATTAATGGCAAGGATGATTGGCAAAACACATTGAGAAGGTAAATAGAATGGTTGGTAGTCCGAGTGTGGAACAGATTGAACTGAAATTGTGGGATCAAAACTGAGAAAAATCCAGTTCTCTGGATTAGGAAAAAGAGGTTAGCACATACTACAATTCTGGCATGATTCTGCCTCTCAATGTGGTAAGGATATAAAATATGAGAATGAATAATAATGGTGTGTGTGTGTGGGGGGGGGGATGGTGGTAGTAGCACTTATTTTTAAGAATGCTGCTTTGTTTTATGAACAAGTCTATTTGTTTTGGCTCTAACTTAATTCAAGTACATTTCTGCATATTTTACAGTGTAGTTTGTAGACATCAAAGGAAATTGTCCCCTTTCATCATTATTTACACATAAAAATCATGCAATTTGTGGTGTACTTAAGATTTACCTCATAAAAATTCTTGAATTTAATTTATTAATTGCCTATGATTTGAAGTCAAACAGAGCTGAGATGCAAATCATATGTTGCCCTGAAATACTGTACCACCAAATCATGTGTTATTAATGAGATTTCGAACAACCTTATGAATATTTACGTGGTTAGAGGGCTTTATGAAAACTCCTGGAGCAAGTGACAGAAATGTAAAAGGTTTCTGTCTCTCTTTAAAAACAATAGCAGTGGTTGTTTCTTTGTTTTTAATTCCACTTCTTTTGCTATGTTTCCAAAATTAAAGAATTCTCAAAAACCATCAACCACTCCAATATTCTCTTTCCACTCCAGATCTTTATTCTTAATTGGTACTATTGCTCCTTTTATAGCAGTGGCTATCAATTGACACTCCACCTCCCCATCCATAGAATCATCTAGATACTAAAATTTTAGTATTATTTTAATATGCCATGTATACATCATATTAATTTTATCCAACTAGATAAATTTGGAAAACAAAAAAGTAGGAAATATATAAGGAATTCCTAGGCTGAGAATATGGATGAGGCAAGGAGAAAAAATTGTATTTTGCTTAATTTAATAATTTTTATGCTGTTTCTTGGAAAATTTTTTTGAATTGTTATATATTGACTTTCTGTAAACTGCACATTCTATGTCTCTTTAAACACTTAAACACCAAAGGAAATGAGATATATACACAGAGAAAGGGGCAGAATGAAGCATTAAAACTTTACCATGATTTAATATAGAACATGACTAAATGAATAAGAATGTAATTTTTGGTGCCCAGTCTTAGTATGGCTTCATTTTGTCATTGGCAAATATATTTAGGAGAATTAAGAATGGCACAGTGAGTAGAGGGGACATACTTTAAGAGGAGTAGTTCCCAAACTTTTTTGGCCCCCTTTCCATAAAAAATATTACTTAGCCTCCTGGAAATTAGTTTTTTTTTTAAATTTTAATAGCAATTAATAGGAAAGATAAATGCACCTGTGGCCATCACTGGCCCGCTAGATAGCTGCAGCACCCACCAGGGGGTGGTAGCGCCCACTTTGGGAATCACTGCTTTAGAGTCAGGAAGTCTCTGGGAATCACTGCTTTAGAGTTAAGAAGTATAAATTACAGAGGAGTTGCTGATCTGAATTGGTAGAGAGAGTTTCCACCCTTGAAATATATATGTAAAAATCACAGATCTGGACCAATGAATTTTGAGCCAAGAATACTTTATTTTCCTTTCTTAGGATTACTAAATGAGGGAAATGCTATAGAGTTTCTCTATTATGTAGCAAAATATTTGATACAATATTCTTGCTATTTTCATGGATAATATAGATGGACTTGATGATAATAGATAGATTGGAACTGGTTGAACAAATGGACTCAAAGAATAGATGTAAAGGCTCAAAATAACTTGGTAGGAGGCTTCCAGGGAAATGCCTAAGCAACCTGGGCTTGGCTCTGCGCTGTTTAACATTTTTATCAATAACTTAGATTAAGGCACAAATGGCATACTCATCAAATGTCTAGATGACACAAAGCTGAAAGGGATAGTGAACACACTTGATGACAGAATTAGGATCCAAAAAGATCAAATTGACATGCCAAGTCATTGGGCAAAATTTAATAAAATGGAATTTAATAGGGATAATGTCAGTTATGGAGAGGCAGTATGGAAGAGTGCAAAGAGAGCTGGCTTCAGAATTAGGAAAGCCTCCATGCACTTTTGATACCTTCTGGCTTGTGACCTGGGTAACACTATCCAAATTTAGGCCATGCTCTGGTGGAATTAGCCCCTTTTGGCTCAGGAACTGCCACCCTAGATCTAGTTCAAGTTCCTTGACTGATGAGTTCCTTTCATGGCTCATATATCTAAGGCAGCACTAGATATTCTGCACTTAATGCCCCAATTTTCTTACCCCTTGCCCCGCTGCTATGTTAGCTATTTTGCTCCCAACCACCCCCTTTTCATCTCTGGAACCATGAACAGTTAGTCAGTCAGTCAGTCAATAAACATTTATTAAGCATCTACTATGTACCAGTTAGTGTGCTAAGTGCCAAGGAAAAAGGGAAAAAGTCCATAATCTTCAGGAGTTCAGGCTAGCAATATCAGCATGGCTGCTGGAATTACAATTGACAAGTCACAATTACATATATTATCTCATTTGAGCTTGTGAAATATGCAGGGAAGATATTATTATCTTCCTTTTAGAAACGAAGAAACTAGGGCTCACAGGGTTTAAGTGAAATGTCCAGAGTAACAGGCTTAATAATAGCAGTTAGTAGAAGATTCAACTTTCCTGATTTCTAGTATTATCACCAACTCTTAGGTGTACCACCTTTCAATGAATAATAAATTTGTGAGAAAAAGAGGCATACACACACCATAAAGCAATCAAATAATGTCCTCTTGACCAAATCCAAATTAACCTCTTTTCAGTTCTGATCCTACTTGGCATCTTTGTTGCAGTTAACATTGTTGATCACCATCTTCTTTCATTATACTTTTACTTTCTCCTCCCTTGGTTTCCATGATACTATATTTTCTTGCCTTTCTACTCTTTCTTTTTCTTTAGTCTGTCTTCATTATCACCTCTTCCTGTTTTTATTCCCTCAATGTAGGGGTGACCCAAGGTTTTGTCTTTTCTTCCTTCATATTTCATTCATTCCTGTAGGTGCTGGCATCATCTCTGAGCAGGTAACTGACAACTTATTATTTATGGCTTCATTTAACATTTAACAAATATTTATTAATGGAATCTTCATGCATACAATTATTCTAGGCATTGGAAAGATAAAGATTATATAAGACAGCCCCTTCCTTGCATGGAATTTGCAGGTCAGAAGGAATATAAAATACAATCATAGATCATTATAATATACACTTAAATGATCTATTTCAACTATTCAACATCCTTAATGTTTGATCAACTGGCACCTAAAATCTAACATATACAAAGATTGTTCTAATTCCTTACTTCCCTATTTTTGTTAATGACACAATTCTTTAACCAGTTACCCAAGCTGAAAACTTAAGGGTTATATTTAAGTTCTCTCTCTTATCTCCTGCATCCAATTAACTGTAAAGTCCTTTTGAAAATATTGTTACTGTGTCTCTGCAATTGCTCCCTTCTTTCTTTCCCCACTGCTGCCTCCCTGTTCCAGGACTTCATTACTTGCTTCTTGGACAGCTACATTCAGGACTGTGCTGGAGCCAGCTTAATCCCTTTGGTAAATTATCAGTGTGAATATTTACACCTTGGAAATCAGCAAATACTACAAATAAAGGCTTGATTTATTGTTTTGTTGATTGTCTAGATTTAAGAAAGCAATGGAGAAAATGTTAATAATATAGATTAAACTTAATTATGTAGCATGTACATCTTGTTTTTTCTTCTGGAGAGCAGGTTTTTAAACATTCACCAGTGCACATGTTTGTAATGATCTCCTATCTGTTCTATAAACCTCCAATCTTATCCTTCTACAATCCATTCCTGACAACAGTGCCATATTAATTTTTACTGAATATGTGTCTAATCATACCACTCTTCCACTAAAAATCATTTAGGGGTTTCCAATTGGCTAAGAAATGAGAGTCCAAATTTCTTAGCCTGACCTTGTGGTGCCAAACTATCTTTTCACATATACTCTTTCTTCCAGCTAGTCTATACCTAAGCTAAACTTGACTACTTGCTATTTTCCCTAAAGACCTTGACTTATTTCCTATCTCTCTGTTTTTGCTTATACTCCTTAGAACTGAAAGGCTATTTCACATCTCTGCCTGCTAAAATCCTAAGCATCTTTCAAGACCCAGTTCATATGTTACTTCATGAGGCCTTCCTTGAAGTTAGAAATGTTCTTCAATTTCTCAGATCTTGGACGCTATACTATATATCTCTCTGATGCACTTACCATATTCCATTTTGTATAATAAGTAACTAGATAGAATTACTCATCTTCTTTACTATATTGTAAATTCCCCAAGGGCTAGACCTATGTCTTATTTATGTTTGTTGAATTTAAATAACTTAAAAATAGATAAAACAAAGAATAGTGTAAAGTGCAGATAGAAAATGTTTTTAGTTTGATCTATTCAAAACCTCTGCTGCATTAATGGAACACTGAGATAATCTAAAATAATTTTCTATAATATTACCAGAGAATTATATTATGACATTACCAGTTTCTACAACATAAGGCCTTGGGGATGGCATACTTGAAAACTTTCTGTGGGAAGCATATGGGAATATAGCTGACTATAGCTGGTAATTACTCTCCAGGTTATAAAAACATATCAAGACAGTCCTTTAATGACAATTCATATGATAAAATTATATAAAGAATATCAGTGCTTGCTTCTTAGATTAAAAAACAACAACTTCTACTACTACTATTACTTTTGAAATGATAGAGTTCCAGCTTCCAGAAATCTCTGTGTAAAGATGAAAAGTGATCCCGAGCATGGCCAGGGATTAAAACACTACTACCTCTGACTGGGCCCCTAATAGAATAGTCATCAATGTACCAGTCAATCAATACACATTTATTCAACACCTAAAATGTGCCAGGCACTTTGCTAAATACTGGAAAAACAAAATAATCCCTGCCCTGAAGGATCTTACAACCTATTTTGGGAGACAACATGCAAATATATAAAGAGGACAGGATAAATAAAAATAATTAATATGGAAGACATTGGAATTAAGAAGAGCTGGGAAAGGCTTCCTATAAAAGATAGGATTTTAACTGTGACTTAAGGAAAATCAGGGAAATCAGTTGGCAGAACTGAGGAGGAAGAATGTTCTAGGTTTGGGAGAAAGCCAGAGAAAATGCCCAGAGCTTGACTTATCCATGGAACATCAAGAAGGATCAAAGGATATGTGGTAGAGAATAAGGTATCAGAAAACTGGAAAGTTGGGAGGGATTTAGGTCATGAAAGGCTTTAAATATCAAAGAAGACTGTATTGAATCCTGAAGATGATAAAGAGCCATTGGAGTAAGGGAATGACATGGTTGGACATGCACTTTAGGAAGGCAGACCCAACAGCAGGCTATTGTAACAGTTCAGGCATGTGGTAGTCACCTGCACCAAAGTGGTGGAAGGATCAGAAGAGAGAAGGGAGAGTATTCAGGAGAAGTTGCAAAGATGAAATTAACAGACATTGGCAACAGATTGGATATTGGGAAGGAAGGCTGAGAGAGAGAGAGTAAGGAGCTGAGGATAATTTCTAGCTTGTGAGACTGAAGGACTGAGATAATGGTGTTTTTTATATAGGAAAGTTAAGAGATAGGGAGGATTTAGGGGGAAAGAAAATGAGTTCTCTTTTGGCCATGTTGAGCATCCAGTTTGAGATGTCTCACAGATAGCTGTAGAAGCAAGACTGAGGGGTCAGCAGAGAGGCTGAAGCAGGTTAGGAAGATTTAAGAATTGTCAGCATAGATGGTGATCATGGGGATTGATGAGATATTGTAGAAAGAGGAGAAGAGGGCCCAGGACAGAGTCTTGTGGGAAAGCTACAGTTAAAAGAGAATGAGTTCCATGAAGATTCAACAGAGGAAACTGAGAAAGAGCAGTCAGGTAGGAGAAGAACTAGGAGAGAAGTGTTTTAAAAACCTATAGAGAAGAAGAGTATCAAGGACAAGAGGATGATCAACAGTGTCAAAGGCTGAAGAGGGGTCATGGGGATAAGATTTGAGAAAAAGCCATTGGATTTGATAACTAAGAGATCATTGATAACTTTGAGGAGAGTAGTTTAAGTGAAATGTGAAGAAAGGAAGCTAGGTAGTAAAGGATTAAAAAAGGGAGTAAGAGGAGAGAAAGGAAGCCCCTAGTATAGACATCTTTTTTGAGGAGGTTAGCCACAAAGAGAAGAGATATAGGACATAATTACTACAAATAGAAAGATCAAGGGAAGGTTTCTTCAGGATGGAGGAGACATTATAAACATTACTATAGTGGAGGCAGCCCCTCTCTCCTACTTCCCCTTCAAAGGTTTTTGGCAAGTCTTATACAAATCTTAGAATGATAAGGTAGCCCAAAAAGTTGACTGCTAAAATCAACAAAATCACTAAACTCTGCTCATATTTCTTCTTTCTCTAGTTTCCTGTGGCTCTGAAGAAACCAGCCAAAGGCACTGTACTAAAAGCTGGTGATCAGAATGCAGGTCCATATGACTGAGGTTCATTATGGTTGTAGGCATCTAAAAAGGCCTTAGTGTATCAATTGAGCCAATGTTTTAAATTCAGAGGGCTGGGGCACTTAGTTTATTCCACCAGCCTTGGGGAGAATGATAAGAGACATAGTGTCTTTGGGAAATGCAGGAGGCCATCAAAATTCATGATGTTCACACAGCCTGCATGAGCTTTGATGGCCTCCTGCAGGGAGAAATCCAGGTTTTGGTGGGTATAAGAAGATTGAAGAAATGTGAAAAGGAAAGTTTGTTAAAAAGAGAAGGTTGTCTACCAGGTAAGATGATGTTGTGTAAAGTTATTGACTCCAAGAAACATCTAAAAGAACACTGGAGAGATCCATGATCAAAAATGCTAAAGAGAAAGAGCAGCAACCTCTTTTATCCAGTCTAGGACTATATAAGAAGATTGATGCCTGTGAGTACTTAGAAAGGGGTGGTGACAGGGGAGGTAGAAATGTCAGATGGAGCACTGGCTAATTGCCTGAAGCATGTCAGTGTTCTTAAAGTGGTCTCAGTAGAGGGACATAAATTCAGCTCGATCTTCAAGGTTTGGTGAGGGAGGAGCCTCTGAGTGTACTGCTTCAGGAGAGGTTGAATTTAGCCTTATCTCAAAAGACCTGAAATATAAGAACTCTGTGCAGATTGCCAGGGGAGGTAGAAACCAGCATCATTTTCAGTAATTGGGGACTAAGGCCAACTATATCTAAGCCCTGACCTGTTAGAATATAGATGGAGTGGAGGGACAGAATCAGCCCTCATAGATGCCCAGGGAGAGAGAGTGGGACAACTGCATGCTTCAGAAGACTTAGAGTCACAGCAGAAGACAAAGCCAGTTCAACAACTGGACATATGTGTTAGGGTCCTTGAAGGAGGGGCTAAGAAAAGCATGGTCTTTGATATTTGATTGGGCCAGAGCAGAGAACGAAATCAACTCACATTTGGGGATTGTGAAAGGAGGATAAGAGAGATAAAAATGCAAGCCAGCCTCTGCATTGGATCATTAAGAAAGGAGACAAAAGTCAGAGATTGCAGCAAAGGTTAGGTCCTGGTTCTTGGCATACCATCACAGTGGCAGCAGCATTTAGGCTACAGGGATCCACACCAAATAGATGCTGGCTATCCTATCCAAGAGTGCATGAAGGAAGGATCAGTGACTGATCTTAGTAGAAAGTTCCAGCTTATAAAGTAAAGAATAAGATATAAACAGAAGAAAAGAGTAAATGCAATGAAAAAATACAATCAGTTAAGAGAGGAAAAATGGTAAACTAAGAATGGTAATTCCACATTGAGAACAAGACATTCCTGAAGAGGAATGTCTTGACTGTAAGGACTCCAAGAGAAGCAAAAAGAATCAAAAGCAAGGGATAAATGAAAAGAGAGTTCTTGAGAAAAAAAATGGAAGGATAACACATAGCTTAAAATAGAAGGTAGAAAATATTATCTAAGAATTGTATTTCCTGAAAAACAGAGTGAAGCAAATGAAACTCAAAGATAATATGAAATAGCACATATTTGTTTATTAAAAAATTAAAAGTAGAAAAATAGATCACGTAAGGTATTTACTATAAAAACAATTAAAATCGGTCAAAGAAATATTTAATCATTAGAATATATGAAAATCATGACAAAGCAAAAAAATGGAAATGTATAAATAATAAAAACTCTCCAGATGTATTAGAACCAGAGAACAAAGTGAAAATAGAAAGAATCCAATGATCACCTATTGAAAGAAATTCTAATTGAAAATACCCAGAAATGTCAAAGTAAAATTTCCAATTTAAAGGAAAAAATACTGGAAGCATCCAGAGAGAAATAGCTCAAGTACCAAAGCAACAGTCAGGATTACATCAACCTTGCTATAACTACTATAAAGATGAGAAAATCTTGGAAAGACAAAAGAAAAAGTCTCTTAACTAAGAATAACATGGAGCAAAAGAATATAATATTATGGGGGCAATTCATCTTTAATAGAATATTTTCTTTTTTAAACTTTTTAATTTAAAATTTTTTATTTTTATTAAAATTTTTTCCATGGTTACATGATTTATGCTGTGTTGTCTCCCTTCTTCTCTCCCTTCTCCCAGAGTTGACAAGCAATTCTACTGGGTAATATATATATTATCACTGAAAATTTTTTAATAGAAGATTTTCAATGATTTCAGATGAAAATATTAGAGTTGTATGGTATTTTTGAAATTTAAATAACGGAGAAAGGTAAATACATTTGAGCGAGTGTAAGAGGATAAATGATGAAGTTCTTATATTTTAATAGAGTGAGGGGAGAAAAGGCATTCCTTTTAGAATTTCATTGTTTTCAAGGGTCACAAAAGGAGTACAGAATGACAGAGAGTCTGTGATAAGTGTGGATTTATTCTGTTTGGTTGGCTTTGAAGAGGAGAAAGAAAAGGTAAGGGAAAATATATCTTGGAAAAGGGGAAAGAACTTATTTGTCCTAACATGGGTGTACAAAAATTAAAAAAAAAGGAAAACATAGGAAAAGCAGACATCTTATGGGCCTTACTCTTATCTGAAGTGACAAATTAGGGTTGAACAAACAGAACTTGGTTAAGAAATACATTAAATTCAGCAGGAAAATAGAAGGGAACATGGAGTCATGAGAAGAAGATTTAAGAGAGAAAGGGAAATGAATAGTCAAAAAGAAAATGAACTTCAACACCAGCTGTATCATATGGAAGAAAATAAAAGAAGGAAGAAGAAATCAGAATCTGGGTTAGATGAAGAGTGAAGTAAGAGTGGGAACAAAACCTTTCAATTATAGGTTACAAGTATTGATCATATTCCTTCCATTTCGCTATCTCCTTTGTAAAGAGGGTGGAGTTTGTTAAAAGATGTGATAAAAGAAAAATACAATTTACAAATAAAACCATAAACATGAATGGCATAAACTCACCCCCCCCCCAATGAGGAACATATCAGAATGGATTAAAAAGCAAAACACAGTTCGTTCTCTCTCTCTCTCTCTCTCTCTCTCTCTCTCTCTCTCTCTCTCTCTCTCTCTCTCTCTCTCTCTCTCTCCCCCCCTCTGTGTTTACACACACACACACACACACACACACACACACACACACACTATTGCTTTATACCTAGTTTCACAAGGAGTTAAGCAAGTAGGATGTATTATGCCTAAGGTGAATTTGAAAAAGCAGGGGTGGCAACCAGACAAGGAAAGTAAGAAAAGCCATGATTAAAAGAGACAAGCAAAGAAACTGCATTATGTTCAAAACCACCATAGATAATGAAATATCAATACTTCCCTCATCTCACACACACACTGAATGGCAAAGCACTTGAGTATCTAAAAGTGGCCGTTCTTAACTTTTTTTAGGAAGAGGTAGAACTTCTTTCAGTGTCTAGTGATATTTACTATTATTTCTGTTTTTTTCTATATATAATATATAATAGTAATACTATTATTACTTTTTTCATACCTTTGTAATTGCATAAGATAAAATATATAAAATTTCAAATATAATTAATCTATTGTTATATTATTATATAATTATTATATTAATCTATGCTGTGGGTAGCACCTTCATAAAAACTGACCTTGCATGAGGCATAAAATCTCATAAACAAATGTAAAAAAGATGATATTTTAAACACATCCTTTGTTGATCACAATGTAGTAACAAGCATAATTAATAAATACCCTTTGATGGATTAAAATTTAAATAGAGATTAAAGAATTTAATTTTAAAGAGTTATACTTCTTTATTTCATCATTATATTAATAATGTGTCAAAGAAAAAAAATCACAGAAATAATAGTAAATATCATCAATGAAAATGACAATGAAACAACAAATGGGGTCTTTGGGGAAACAGTCAATGCAGTCCTTATGGGAAAATTAATACTTTAAACATTTTCAGTAGCAACAAAAGAGAGAAAGCAAATCAATGAACTGGGCACAGAAACTTAAAAAAACTCCACAAAATATAGAAAAGCAACAAATAAAAAACAACACTAAAAACAGAAATTCTGAAAATCAAATAAACAAAAGCAAAATCAAATGAATGCAAAGTATGAGGGGGTACACATCAACTTTCTATTCAACTATCCTTCTCTTTAAACATTGGCTGTCCCCAGCAAATGAGAATGCTTTTTTGGCATATGGCATAGTTTATAGTGAATCCATAAGTCAACACTCTTCTGTGAAGTACATCTACCACGACTGAGGGACCTAGATATTAAACTCACCAAAATACATGGTGTTAAATTTAACAAACAGTATCATTTTACAAAATACTTGTAGATTGCTGCTATTCTTTGTGTTTGCAGAGACCTTTGCCAATGGCAATAAAGAAAGGAAAATCAAGCTTTCCCTCATCACAGGAAAAATCCAATCTCAGCAGAGCTTCCAACAAGGAAAGGGGACCTAGAATTGGCTGAGAATCACCTTCCTCACCTTCTGTAGAAAAATCTCTTCATCATGAGTTTAAAAAAAATTTTTTTTCTAGGATTCTGAAACACACATTTCACATGAAATTTTCCCAATGGACCTGCAATGTTTTTCTGAGGCAATACATAAGACAATTCACACAGAGCTAAACTTGGCTTTCTTTAGGTGAAAAAAAGTTCATTTAAAAGGATAAAAACCCCACTTCTACCTGTCAAACAGCTCCTTTTTCAGTCTCCTTTGCAGGATCTTCATCAAGCTCATGCCCTCTAACTGTAGGTGTCCCATAGGATTATGTCCTGGGTCCTCTTTTCTTCTCTGTCTATACTATTTTGACTTGGTGATCTCATCAGCTCCTATGGATTTAACTGCCATCTGTATGGATGCTGATGATTATCAAATATCTACCACCCCAATCTCTCTGCTAACCTGCAATCTTGCATCTCCAATTATCCTTCGGGTATCTCAAACTGGATTTCCAGCAGACATTTTAAACTCAACTTATCCAAAACAGAATTTCATTATTTTTCTCTCTAAACTCTCCCTTCCTCATACTTTTCCTATACTGTAGAGAATACCACCACTATCTCAATTCTTTAGGCTTACAAGCTATGGAGTCATCCTTGACTCTTCACTATTGTAATATCATTTTTGCTATGCAAAATGGAGAGCAGGATGAGTGACACTCAGCAGTTTAGAATTTGGAACCAATCTAGATTGCCATGAGCCAGCAAGGAGAAGCAGTTACTGGCAGGACTGTACAAAGGAAAAAATTGAACAAGAAGCTCTCTCAATCCTGAGAAGGGACTTGGGGAGGTTGGTTGGGATTTGGGTAGGCCAAACCAATTCAACTTAGGTTACCTGCATCCTGTTCTAACTGCTACCACACCTTCAACTTCTGTGTAAAGTTGTGCTATATATTCAATCAACTGAACATCAAGGAAGAAATAACATTAATACTCAATCAATCTGGTCCAGGCCAAGGTGCCTGGCCTAGCCAGGTTGGCACAGAGAGGACAAACCTCTCCAGCTGACAGTCTCAAACCTGATTACCTTTAATTGACAACACCTGATCCTCAGTAGTTTTAGTCAAGCTTTCCTGATACTTCTTTCCTTCAACCCTGTTCCCTTTCCCCAAGTTTGTTGTTATTAAATTCTAAAGCTTACTTAGGTGGATGTCATCATTGCCCTGAGGATCATTGGTTTTATCCTTGGGTACCTGAGGGAAAGGGATTAAGTTAAGTCACAGTCAACAGCGTTATCCATCAACTTTGAAGCCAGGAGAAACAATCAAAGAAGCTGTGTGATCTAACCCAGCAGCTTCTTATCTGATCACTTATTCCTGGGACACTGTTGTGTTGGAGCTGGCTGTTTAGTTTCAAATATTTCTGTGGGGTCTTGGTGTTCACCTAGGCATTCTTGGTCTCACTCAGCTTGGGTCCTCATACCATCAGAGGACTTTGGGCCACCTCTTTACCAGCTAACAATATCAACATAACACTATCTCTCACCCTCCATATCCAATCTCTTGCTAACGCCTGCCAATCTCATCTTTGCAACATCTCTTAAATATTCTCCCCTCTCTTCTCTGACCTTGGGGCAGGTTCTCATTACCTCAATGTCTGGATTATTGCAATTACCAGCAGTTCTTCCTACTCAAGTTGCTTCCTATTCCAATCTATCCTCCAATTAATCCAGCAAAATGATTTTCCTAAAGCTCAGGTACAAAAATCATGCATTACTTAATAAACTGTCCTCTGGTACTTAAAGTCTTTCTAGATCTTCCTATCTTTCCAATCTTCATACACTTTACTTTCTGCTATATATTCTTCAATCCAGTGGCACTAGCCTTCCTGATATTCCATAAACAAGACACTCCATCTCTCTTTGGCCATTTTTTCTGGCTGAACCCATATCTGGAATGTTTGTTTTCCTCATCTCTAGCTACCAACTTCCTTTAAGTACCAATTAAAATTCTATCTTTCACAGGCAGGCTTTCCCAACCCCTCTTTGCTCTGAGTTCAAATTAAGACATACTTACTAGCTGTATGACCCTAAGCAAATCACTTAATCTCTATTTTTCTCAGTTTCTTCATTTGTAGATGGGGATTAACAATAGTCTCTACCTTCCAGGGATATTGTGAAGATCAAATGAGCTAATATTTGTAAAGCATTTAGCACAGTGATGGGCAAACTTTTTAAAGAGGGGGCCAAAGGAAAGGAAATGCTCATCTGTCAGTCTGTTTCTAAGGCACCTCTTTCGGAGTTTCATTGTATTGTATCCTACTCATTGTATTCCTCAGATTAGGAATAATGTTGAGTGGCCAGAGAGAACACTTCAGGGGCTGCATCTGGCCAGAAGACTGTAGTTTTCCCATCATTGATTTAGCATATTGCCTGGCAAATAGTAAGCTCTATATGTTAGTCATTATTATCAATGCCTTTTATCTTTTCATTATTCCCTTATTATTTTTGTGTATATTTTTTGTTTATTATCTCCTCATTAGATTGTGAGCTTCTTACACACAGGAATTATCTTTGGTCTAGCACTTAGTACAGCTTTTAGTACATAATAGAGCTTAATTATTCACTGACACTCAAAAGACCCAAAGAGGTGTGGTACTCCCTGAAAATGGTTAGGTACTTGAAGAAGATTACTTGGACTTTCTAAGCTATTATTCAAACTATCCTTTGGCCATGCAGTTCACAAAGATCTCAGACAATGTGTTTAGACTCATGTTACAATAAAGCAAACAGTCTAGGTTTGCTCAAAATACAAACATAAATTTGCTTCCCCAGGGTGTTTTAGGTTAATCATGTCCTAGAGATTAAACATCAATTCTATTCATAACACCTTCCATATTATAAAACTACTCCTATAATATAATAGCTATCAGTACATGATCATTAACCAAGAAAAAAATGTATCAGATGGTTGAGATAGTAATTAGGGAATATAAGATCCTAATGGGTCACCTAGATAGAGTAGTGATCCCAAAGGTCAACCTCAAATATAGTTAGTACCGTAAGAGAATGTGTGGAATCTCCTTACTTCAATCCCATGATATCAAAACAGTTGAACAGGGTTAAATCTGAACTGAGGAATCAGCTGATTGGGGAATACAACTGACCCTTGTTCTGAAGGGAAGCCCTAATAGATGGAGATGGTTATATTTCCTTAACTGACAAGCTAATAGGCCTGGGTATTAGGTCTATCAAGGTTAATCAACTTTTTCTGACTGTGGATTAAACCTTAAATTTTGATTGAAGGAAATACTGAAAGTATAACCCTTTCCCTGGCTGTCACAGACGTCTGACAACTGAAGCCTCCCTCTGGAACTTTGAGAATCACAGCTGAGTGAAGCTGGCTTCTTGAAAGATGATTTAATTGTTGTAGAATTTAGGGAAAAGGGAAACTGGGTAAAAGATGGAAAGTGGGAAATGGGATTTCCTATGTTAATCTAAGTTGATAGCTAGTTGTTGGATCTTTAGATGATGATTATTAATCAAGGATTTTTGTATAGCTGACAGCCTGGCTAGGCCTGAGTGGCCTGGCTCTAGGTCAAGGCTTGACCCTTCTGATAATGGATTTTCTTTCTGTAGATTGTCTTATTGATAATAAGTTAGAGAACTGAGGTTGATGAATACAGTTGGATGAGTCTGTAGTTGAAGTTGGTTTGTGAGTAATGAGAGAACTAGCTCAGCCTAAGTCCCTATTCCTCCTTTGCCAAATATCTCCAGACTAAGACTCAGAGTAGTTCTGGTCTGCTCCTTATATAGGCAATTTCCAACTGTCCCTGGCTCATGCCAGGCTCACGCCACCTCAGTTCATTCTGCATTCTAAGAAGATAACTGACTATCTTTCCTGACCCAACATGGTTGCCATTAAATTTCTTTACACTTTATGGCATGTTTTTCTGGGTATCTACTACTAGATACCATGGTCAATGGGGTTTGGGGAGAAGAGAAAAATTCCTTTCTTGACCTCAAAGAGTGATCTCCAACTCAGGGGACAGATTCTTCCTCCATTTTACTATGTCACTATCTCACTTTCAAATTGCATCAACTAATTTTTACGTCACTCAGATATGCAGTCATTGATCAATCAATGGTATTGCTCACATCCCATTCAGAGAGAGGAGTTCATACTTTCTAAAAGGATAACAAAGTGATTAAACCTTATATCATCTCTGCTTAGATCTTATGATATAATCAACTGAGCTGGGTGGGTAGTTGGGAAGGGAAAAAAATCCACACATCTTTACATATAATTGTTATTTATGTTAATCAGTGGTAAGATATTTGCAATGTCTAAATATTCTTGAATAGTCAGTACAATCCTTTAGAAGTCTTAGTTAAGTCTTTCAGGCCATCAGGACATTAGTTAGGATCAAAGAAGGGAATGACTTTAATTAAAGTATTACTTAGCATTTGATTAATTTGAATTTTTTTATAATGTAAATACAAGTCATACCAAAAATATATACTCCTTCTAAATATTCCATTCAAGGAGGCACTGAGAGCTCTTCCAGTGTATTCTTTTTTTTTTTTTTAACCCTTGTATTTCGGTGTATTGTCTCATAGGTGGAAGATTGGTAAGGGTGGGCAATGGGGGTCAAGTGACTTGCCCAGGGTCACACAGCTGGGAAGTGGCTGAGGCCGGGTTTGAACCTAGGACCTCCTGTCTCTAGGCCTGGCTCTCACTCCACTGAGCTACCCAGCTGCCCCCAGTGTATTCTTAATAATTTCTTTAATGTTAAATTACATTCAGAATAGTTTTAATATTAAGTGAATTTAATTGGGTTCTATTTTTGAAAAATAGCCATTCAAATAGAACATGTGTGGCAACTCTCTTTCATAGAATATTTGACTCAGAACATTTCATTCCCCAACTATGCAAGTCAGCAAAATTCAAGAATAATGAGACACAGTGGAAAGAGCTCTAAGCTGAAAATTAGAAATATTGATATTCAACCTACACTATTACTAAATGAGACTTTGGGCAATACACCACCTTTTAAAGGCATCAGTTCCTTTAGCTATAATATGAGGTGGGCAGACAAAAAGCTCTCTTAAAGAATGACAAAATGCTTCCAATAGGAAAAATATTAATTTGTTTTCTGGTTTCTTTTTACAGATTTTATTAGTACTACTAATGTTTCAGATCATCCATATTGGAAAATGGTTACATACTTAATAACTAGGCTTTAGGCTGTTTTTCCTTCCTAATATCCCCTGTGATTAGCATAGTGCCTGACACAACAGTGAACAGTATAAACGTTTTTTGACCAACTGGGTCTGTCTTGCCTTGGCTAGGTTGCATATTAATCTTTTAGAATGTGTTGGGAAACTTTAAAAAATTTGTAGTAATAGTAATATTAAGTATTAATTAACATAAATTCCATGGAAGGTACAAAGAAAATGCTCTTTTCCTTTGTGCTCTCAGGACATACATACAGGGGAGACGAGTTAAATGATGAATAGGCTACAAAGTCATCTGATGCCAGACAGTTAAGAATTCTTTCTTTCTCAATGCTCCTGAAGCCCCACAATGAGGTTTGTAATTCTCCTTTTTTTGAAAAATAGATTTCTTTAAGCTTTTAGCACAGTGATAATTTCCTAATCTTTAGAAACATTCTTTCATTTTTCTTAAGCCCTTCTGGTAACATAGACCAGATTTCTAGATATCCTACTGGCAGCTGACCTTTTGCTGTGAACTCAACTCAGTGGCTAAGGGAGAAATGCATCAATGCTTTAAAATCGCTTTTCTATGCCTCCAAGCAAAAATTTTACAACATTTCTCCTTGATATGAATGCTCTGGTTGGACATCTGGCTTCACAGTGAGGATCTTTCAATACACTAGCTTCAAAGAAAGGACTCAGCATCACTGGTATAGTGATGCCAGAAGATTCTTCCAGAGTCTTTCTATAGAAATGTTTCTAATATTTCTCACAAATGAACTTATGTGTATATAATGACAGTTTTGTCATTTCACTAACATTTGGACAACTTAGCTCTGGCATAAAATATTTTCTTTATTTCTTATTATAAAGTCAACAAATTATATGACCAAATAATTTTTAAACAGTGGACAATTTAGTTAAAATTTGCCTACCCTAGTCAACTATATCAGTTACCATGTAATTATTTTGCCATCTTGTCTACTCCACCAGTTAATGGAATTTACAAATGTGATAATTCAATCAGTGAAATGATTATCAGATTAAACAATATTAATAGACCAATACTAATTGGCTTTTCTTTAGAGTGTAACTAGACAAAAGGTGGAAGTTTTAAAACTGATATATGGAATTCTTTTTTTACTGAACAAACTTTCTTTCATGAAAGGTCTCCCTGCCCCTACTGTTTATTTGAGAGGTGCTTTCAGTGTTCCTTCCCACTGCTGTTTGTTTAGGGCTCTTTTTGAATTTACATTGTACAAGCTCTTTCTAAGAATCACTTGCAGGGAAAGAGCCTATTTAACTATATGAACAGTTAGCAGAGTTCTGATATCAAAGTAAACCACTGTATGTTTAAACTCTATTTTCATGACTGATTAGTAGTTTAGTTTAGATCAACAAATTTGCTTATGCTTGCTAATAAAACTAGAAGTCAGGATTGGGTTTGTGACACTATCAAAGACTATAAAGCATATGTAATAATGTTATGGTGAATTAAAGACATCTAGAGAATGCTTGTAAACTAGATTACTTAATTTAAAGTGCCCTCAAGGGGAAGAAAGAAGCAAAAGAGTAAAGATATTAAAGTATTGGTTACATTTATGAAACATAAATTTTGCAACTTTAACTTGCTTGAATAAAACACAAAAGAGTTGCAATCTAACTCCTAGCATATTTTTGTGGCTCTGTCACAAATATACAATTAATTACTCAGTGGTTAACTTTCTGGTGACAAACCTCTCTGATTTTAATGAGGCTGGTTCATGAATGGCAGATACACAGCTCATTTCCAGCTCCACATGTAAGGCCTCTTCAATGTAGCAGACCTATTAGAGTTTGTACTCAATTGGCAGTCAGGATCACGTCTATACTACAAATAAGCAGGCCCCAAGAAGAGTTTGCCAGAAAAACATCCCCAAGATATTGTCTGAGGCATGAGACAACTCATGGAGCTCAGTGGAGAGAACACTGGGACTGCAGTCCTGGACAAGTCACTTAACCTCTCTGTTTGCCCTAATCCACTGGGGAAGGACATGGCAAACCACTCTAGTATCTTTGCCAAGAAAACTTCTTTGACAGTACTGGTGTGTTATGTTCCAAGGGGTCAGAAAGAGTCAGACACAACTGAACAACAACAAAAGATATTCCTTTCTCTACCTGGAGCATATAATGTTTTCCTATTACCTACTAAATAAAATCTAAATCTTTATCTTGATATTCAAGGTCTATCATTACTTGGGCATAAGATAACAGTTTACCTTATCTCCCTACTAACTGCCCTGTGTTCAAGTCAGGCTTGTGTTCTGACTATCCACAGAAAACAGAATGTTTATTTTTGCTTCTTTGCTCTTACTCACACTATTTTTTCCTACTGATGGATCCTTTCTTTCCTCTGTATACCCCTTGAAATTTGGCTGTCAGTTCCTCAAGTTTGGCTTAAGTACTGCTTCTTCCACAACACTTTCCCTAACTACTCCAGCTTACATGTATCAATTTATCAACATTTATTATTAAGTATTGACTATGTGACTGGCACTGTACTAGGCAATGTAGATAAAAATACAAAATACTTCTCTTTAAAAATAATTTAATTTTTGCTATTCTGAACTTAACAAACACTAACATGTGAAGAACAGAAAAGAGGGTTATATATAAAACCACAAAGCTCTATTATATTCAGTGTTCTTTTTAAAAGGGAATATAATATGCTCAACATTAGTTTCAAAGCCATCCTGTTTGTTTATGCCCCTCTGAACTTATAATGACCATCTTTTTTGGAGGAAGAGGCATCACTAACACAACTGCCCTTTCCTTTAATTCTTGATGCCCCAGATGAAAAAAAAAATCAAACCTCCCTTGAAATGAATAAATACAGTCAAGTAAAATAAATACACATATTGGCTTTATACATCTTATTCTACTCCTCTTTATCACCTTTAAGTCAGGATGAATACTTTTTCCACCATCTGTTCTCTGGAGTTATGGTTGATTAGATTAGAAAGAAACCTAAAAAGTTCTTTTGAAGTGGTCTTTTTAAAAAACCAACAACATATTACAATCATTGCATAAATTTTTCTTTTGGTTCTGCTCAGTTTGCTCTGCATTATTTTATATAAATCTTCCCATGTTTTTCTATCTATCCCTTTCATAATTTCTTACGGTGCAATAATATCTTTTCCATTCATATAACTAACTTGTCCAGCCATTTTCCAATTGATGGACACTCCCTTTGTTTATGGTTCTTTCCTATAGCAAGAAGGACTCTGAATGTTGTTATATATGTCTTAGGGTATGGTTTCTGTGTGATATTTCTGGGTCAAAGGGGATGGCTCAAAATTGCTTTCCAGAATAACTAGACCTTTTCATAGCTCCCCCAACAGTGTATTAGTATGTCTGTTCCTCCATAGCCCTGCTAACCCCAGTTGTTTTGCATTTTCATCATCTTTATTAATTTGGTGAATGTGAGATAAAACAACAGTTGTTTTAATTTGCATTTCTCTAATTAAAATATTAGTTCTTTGAAAAGTGAAAATTCCTAACCTCAAGGAACTTAATTTCTATAGTATGCATAGGGGGAGAGAAGAACCTTTCCTCTCTTTGAATGCCTAAGGGACTGACTGTAGAACACAATTTTAAAAAGCACTCTTATATTTCTCCTTAGTTATTTCACATTAGTGTCCCCAAGAAGCCTGTAAGCTCGTTAAGGACAGTCTGTCTTACACATTATTTCTTTTCAATTAGGCAGTTTTCTAGTATAAACATTCCACTGACAAAACATTACTAGACTAATTAATTAACTGGGTTATCTGTACTAATATAGATGAGGTGTGTAATAGAGACTATTTTTCATAGTTAGTATCATTAGTGACCACTTCTAAAGACATGCCATATTAGTTACAAGCATAAGTCAAGGATTCATAATTGCAAGGAAAAAAACTAAAAAAAAACCCCTCTAAACATGGGGTCTATGGACTTGTAGTTTAAAAAGAAATTTGATAACTGATTTTCAATAAATTGATTTTCTATGTAATCCTATGAATTTTATGTATTTAAAATCATTATTATGAAAGGGTCCATAGGTTTCACCATACTGCCAGTATTCATGACATACAAAAAAAGCTTGAGAATTTCTGCCCTACATATATGTAGTAATGTAGGGATCCATATGATTATTATTGAATATAAATCTATTTCTTTTAAAAAAACATTATGTTCTGTCTTAGAATCAAAACTGTTTATTGGTTCCAAAGCTAGGCAATGGGGGGGTTAAGTGACTTGCCCAGGGTCACATAGGTAGGAAGTGTGTGAGGCCACATATGAACCCAGGACCTCTTGTCTCTAGGCTTGGCTCTCAATTCACTGAACCACTTAGCTGCCCTTTACAAATCTATTTTTTTTTAACCCCTACCTTCTGTCTTGTTGGCTCCAAGGCAGAAGAGTGGTAAGGGTAGGCAATGGGGGTCAAGTGACTTGCCCAGGGTCACACAGCTGGAAAGTGTCTGAGGCCGAATTTGAACTCAGGACCTCCCGTCTCTAGGCCTGGCTCTTGATCCACTGAGCTACCCAGCTGCCCCCTACAAATCTATTTTTGAAATAGCATTTTCGCTGAAATTATCATACACGGGTGAACAACTAACAATAGCTAAAATAAACTGAGAAAAGATAAGGCTAGTGTTGAAAGAGATTACTTAAAACTGTTCTAAAACAGAAATACCATTTAATGGTTCTACACCTACTTGTCTCTTGTAACATACGTTCTTTTAGTTACTTTAGGCACAACTGTTTAATGCAATTGTTTCCATGAAAATACAGCATTTGATGAATGGTATTGGACAGGGTCATTAGTTTCAGGGGAACACTAAACTAAATGGAACACTGGCAGAATGAAAGGATTTTCATGACTTTATAGAAGTATTTATTTCTAAGAACATCTTAGCACAGTGATGTGGGGCTGGACTTTTATACAGAGTGTGTCTGTAATGGGATTCAATTTTTTTACTTTTGTTTATTTTAATGAATTCCCCATAAGTGTTTGGAAATACAAATGGGAAATACATATTTGCTACAAATTGGATCTTTTAAATATGTATAGTTTTTAACTGTAGCCAAATTGTGTAATTCAGTTTAACAAATCGACATGGCTGTCCTGGTCGGAAGGATGCTGTCTTGTATATGGTGAAATACAAATTTCTATATGTGAAAAACTTAAAAGATTTAAAAAAAGAACATAAAAAAACAAAGCACTTATTTTTCTTTAACTATTCATCTGGGTAAACAAAAACCATAAGGTAAATAGAGAAAATGTCACATGCAAAAGTAATAAAATAATTTTAAAAATGAAGTGGTTAGACTAGATAATCTTAGTTTCCTTTAAGCTCTAAAATTCTATGATTGTATAGTTGTTAATGCCTAAGTGCATCTCAAAATGTATATATGGCTAAAAAAGAAAATGCATTAGCTTATAAAATTCTGTTATCTAAAATTATTTGTTGTAAAAAAGTAGTGGGGCATGGGAGTAGGAATGGGATGGGGAGGGAGGACTCAAAAGTGGGCTTTATTGTGTTTAATATGCAACTTTCAAGAATTTAAGAATTATTATAACAAAATTATTACCAAGTCCTTTTTTTTCTCTTTTTAAACTGAATTTTTGAAAGGTTTCCTAATGCCATTCCTCACTGACTAAATACTGCATGATGCTGAATCTTGCATTCCTTTTTCTGCTTTGAGGAAAAAGATAAAACTATGAGACTTCCTTCCCTAATTTTTATAGAATCAAGGACCACAGTTTGCTGTTTTTACTAAAAGTAGATTACTCTAAAGTCACTGAAAAGTAAACTAGGTTCTAAGCACTAATGTAAGCATATAATATTATAAGCACAAATAAAACATATAACATTCCACATTTAAAGTTATTACATATTGGAATAGGAAAAGGTATTGACAAGAAGTGAATTTGGTTTAGATACTGACTGCTACATTTATTAAGAGATAATATTGTGGGGACAGCTAGATGGCTCAGTGGATAGAGAGCCAGACCTAAAGATAGGCAGTCCTGCCTTCAAATTTGACTTTAGACACTTCCTAGCTGTGTAACCCTGGTCAAGTCACTTTAACTCCCACTGCTTAGCCCTTAACATTTTTCACCTTAGAACAAATACATTTTGATTCTAAGATGGAAGGTAAAGGTCTAAAAAGAGAGAGAAAGATAATAATGGGCTGAAGTTGCTATTTCAATTTTCTTTTTCTTTTTTTTTTTAAACCCTTAGCTTCTGTGTATTGGCTCCTAGGTGGAAGAGTGGTAAGGGTGGGCAATGGGGGTCAAGTGACTTGCCCAGGGTCACACAGCTGGGAAGAATCTGAGGCGGGATTTGAACCAAGGACCTCCTGTCTCTAGGCCTGACTCTCAATCCACTGAGCTACCTAGCTGCTCCCCCCCATTTCAATTTTCTATACTAATTTTCAAGAGGCAAAAACAAGACATTTTCAATATCCTCAACCATAATGGGCAAAATTTTCTCATAATGACTATTTCTATGTGGGAATATTTTCCAAGGAAGTAAAGTAGAGTAAATGGAATTACTGAGTTATGTGAATGACTGATATCTGCATTGATTTGCCCACTGCAAAGAATACAATACTTTCTTTTAAATTGCATCAAAGCAGCAAGAACCACTAGTGGCAGAAGTTTCCAAGTTACCTTGATTGTTCTGTCATTATCTCTAATCATCTGCTTCTTTTCCTCTTCAAACTTCTTTATCACTTCCTGGAGCCTCCTTTCAGCTGCCAGGTGTTGGCGGCTGCTCTCTTCCTTCAGAGTGGAAATCGTTGTCTGAAGTTCAGTTATGATCTGAAATGAGAACAGCAGGCTGTAAGTCCTAATTCTGCGGTAAGATGCATTGAGTTCTACAAGTATTTTTGGTAGATAAGGGATTGGATTCGGCAAACTTTAACTACACATCTCAATATTTTAATTAGCATATCACACTAGCATGTATGACATCTCACACAATAAAAGATTATAAAATCATAAATGGCACCAAACTTAAGAACTCAACTAATTTGGAAGACTATGTTGACTCTAATGCCCCATACATAATATTTGCTCATTAGAACAAAGGGCATTTGTGATTTCAAAAATCTTAAATGCTTGAGATTTTAAAAAAATAAAAAAAATTACAAGTCATATCAAACTCAAACAGAAATAGATCACATAGTACATTAATTTAAAAGTCCACAAATTAACAATACTATGTTGCACTATATTTTTCTTTATTTTGTTAAATATTTTCCAGTTTCTTTTAATCTTTTTCAGGTGCACTTGGGCAAGGCCAGAATTCTGAGTTTGACACCTTTTTATTTCAGTGGGGAAATAACTAAGATGCTACTCCAAAACATTCTGACCTGTCAACAACTAGCACCATATAATTTAAACAGATTATTTTATTCTGGCCTACACAGAATAATTTTTTTATAGTTCCTTTGTATATATTTTTTACCCAATTTTCTGTATGTGCCATTTTCCTCAATTTAATGGAAATTCCTCTAGGGTAGGTTTTTCCCTAAATTCCCCAGTGAATAATACAGTGTTTAGCAAATAAGAGTCACCTAGTTGAAACTTGTTGAACTGAAAAGAACTTAAGGTCAGATTTGAGAATCCTCTGTGTACAGAAGCTCTGTCTTGTACAAGTCCTACAAATGACAACTCAGTGTATATAACAGGATTCATTCTGGGTTTTCCTACACATTCATCAGAAAGGTACAGAATTCTACACAATCGAATATTCTGTAGGGAAGTCAATTAATCCCATTGCTCTGACTGTAGATCCTAATTCCCTTCAGATATTTGAATTCAGTTGAAGAGCACTAGAATGATCCTAGTTTAGAATGTGACAAACTCAGTTATGAGCAAGTCAATTAATGTCTTTATATAATTCAGTTTTTTTCAGCTGTTATATGGGAGAGGAAGCTGTACTATAGGGATGAAATGGAAAAGGAGAGTGCACATATGTGTATGAATACATGGGCATATGTATACCTACAGAGAATATGTGTGTGTGTGTGTGTGTGTGTGTGTGTGTGTGTGTGTGTGTGTGTGTGTGTGTTTTGGCCCAGACTTGTATTTCAATAGAGTAAGAAAATTTCCTCTGATTTATATGATAGGCAAATGCTTTACATTTACTCTAGGAGCCTGGGAGGTTAGGTGACTTGTCCAGAATCACAGTCAAAATGAGTTGGCGGGGAGTGGGAGAGGAAGAGGGGAGAATTGGACATAGGTGGTTTTGACTCTAAGGCCACCTCTTACCCACTATCTATGTCATGATGCCTGGGGTATATATATCTATATCCCTGGATCTACATGTGCAGAGTTACTATAGTGAAGAAAGCACAGCAGCTAACCTGTGGGGCAGAACATCAGGAGGTATGAATACTCTTTATGTGTCAAAACCAAATAGATAAAAGACCAGGAGAACCATAATTAGGGCACCAGGCTTTCTATACAAGGTAGCATTAGCAAAATCTTTGAGCTGGTTCTGGAATGACTGATTAGGGTTACAATTAGGACTGCATGCTATGGAAGGTGGAAGTGAAAGAGAGCTAGATGATAGCTTGAAGGAGTCTGAGTGGCAGAAAGGAAAAAAAAAGTGTTTGGAGTCAGGAGTGCCCTGGGTTTACTACATTTGACACTTACTAGCTTTGTGACCACAGGCACATTTCAGTGCCTAAGTTATCCTCATCTACGATTCTTTCTCATAGTTGGCTTTCTTCTAGATTATTAGAGATAGCTCTTGACTAATACCAACAGTTTTATAAAGTAATATGGCTGACATTTCAGCTGTGCAAATGTTAACAGCTCTATATCAAGTTAGAATTTCTTCATATTTCCTAAAAGAGTAAAGAAATTCAGTCACCTAAAATTTTTTATAGACGTTTTGATGGGCTAAATACACTCTTAGTGTATAAGCTAAGATTTCATAGCCTTTCCAAAGTAATAACTGATCCACATATTTGCAAATGTGAAATATGCAAAACCATAATACTTCATTATCTCAGGGGAAGAAGAGGGGACTTAGTTAATTGGGGGTCTTGATTTTCCTCTCTTCCTTCACTCATAGTAGCATTTAGCAAGGTCCTGACTAAGAATACTAATTGGCAGCCTTAATTGATATATTTTAATCAAATTGATATAATTTAGTAAAATCTAGTTAATATATCTTAGAAGACAGAGAAAATGAGTTCCAATCTGGGAAGAACATATGGGTATGAATAGGGCTTTAGCCCATGTAGGTAGGGATCAGTTGGAGATAGCAGTTTCCTAAGAAATAGCAATATCCATCTGCCATGGTCTGTGTGTCTAATATGATATCTCTGCACACTTAGACCAGTTGTATCAAGTGCTGATACTGGTATTGAGCCCATAGAGAGCAGGGCTTGCTCTATTCCATCTCAGTTACACAGAGAAGTGGGCTATACTTACCATCACCTCTAAATTCTCAAGCTCAGAAACTGCCTTATCTGATTACAATCTATAGCCATTCCCTATCTCTTTCAGATTTTACTTCAACCCCTGTTCTTTGTCCTGGGAATTCCAGTCCCTCCACTGGTCACACATTCCTCTTTTCCCAGTCTTGACTTCTTAGCAGTGAACCTCTAGCTCTATATGATCTTTTTCTGAGTCCCTTGTCCTTTCATTCTACCTATAATCTTGCCCTGCCAAGAATCAGCTCTGTATTATTCCCTCTTTCTACTATCTTTGCTCCAACTCATGATGCTGAATGAAGTAGGAGAAAATCATGAGACTGTGCTGACTAGATCCATAAAAATTAATTTTACATAATCTCTACCTTAGCCTCTATTTCACATGAAAAGGTGCTTCTCTATATGCACAAATGAATCAATTTCACCCCATCTTCTGTAGCAGATTGTCCTTTCTATTCCCCACTCATTTATCTTCAACATCTTATTGATCCTGAAAGCTTATGGACATGCCTATGTCTCCTCCATTCTCAAAAAGCCTCACTAGATCTATCCACCTTCATTAGCTATGATCTTATATCACTCCTCCCCTTTGTAGCTAAAATTGAGGTTGTCTACCATAGATACCAAAAACTTCTTTCCTTTCATTCTCTTAACCCTTTACAGTCTAGCTTCCAATTCCCTAATTCATGGGAAACTGCAATCTCTAAAGTTATCAATGATCTCTTAATTGCTAAATCCAATAGATCTTTCAATCCTCATCTTCTTGACTTTTCTGTTGCTCCTTGATCACTCTCTTCTCCCTGACACTTTCTTCTTTCTAGGTTTTCATGACAATACCCTCTTCTTGTTCTCCTCTTATCAGTCTGATCACAGTCTCTCTTACTGTATAAATCATCCATATTAAAACTACTAATCAGTGTCCTCATACATTTTGCCTTTGGCCATCTACTCTTCTCCTTCAATAGTTTGTTACTTAGTGATTTTATCAGAGACTATGGATTAAATTATCTTGTTCTTCTTTTTTTTTTTTTGGAAGTCACTGGTGCTTACTGAATAGGACACACAGTCAACTCTGTGTTTAGAGCTAAGTGAACAATTATCTTCTTTATGTAGATGATTTTACATTTACTTAACCAAGTTTCAACCTCCCTGCTGACCTCCATTCTTATATCTCCAACTTCCTAATCTTGAACTGGATGACCTATATACAAATTATACTCATTATCTTCCTCCCCTCCCCCCAACCCTCTCCTCTTCCTAACTTCCTTGTTACTATCAAGGAGACCATGTCTGTCCTAGTCTCCCACAATCTGGTATTATCCTTGACTCCTCACTCTTGCTCACCACCCCCATATCCAAGTCTTGTCATTAAGTCTTCTTTCCATCTTTCTAACATCTCTTCTATGTGTTTCCTTCTCTGATACTATTGCTGCCTTGCTGCAAACCCTTATCATATTCACTGGCCTCAGTCTCTGCCTTAAGTTCTGCAGGGATAGGAATGGATCCAGCTGGATGGATGACCCAAAAGAGAAGCAACATCATGGGATCTACTAATCTCATTCCACTATCTCACTGAGTCAAACCTTGTCTATGCACCATATTCTTTTCATTACTCCAAGTTCTTAGGTAATACAAGAGATATTTCTATTTATCTTTTCAATAATAAAACTGTAATCTCTCATTAATTAATCAGTTAGCTTGGAGTTCCCCATTTGAGTTTATGAAGACACTTCTTTCTCCATAAGAAGTTACTCATACTTCTCTTATTATTGAAAAGTCTTCTATTATTAAATATTAAAGTTAATGGGAATTCAGTTCATCGACATGAGCAATAGTAAATAACAATGTACAATATTTGAACTGTGAGAAAGATCATAGTATATGTTATCTTCTTACTTATGGAAATATAATTTCACTATTCAGCTCATTCAAAGATATCCAAGTCTCTTTTCAAGAATTCTCTTTGCAACATATAGCTTATGTTTTCTTTAGGAAAATCTTTTATACCTCTTTCCTCTAGAATCAAATCTAAATTATTTTTCTTTAGAATATTAAAAAACCCTTCCTTTCTCTAGAAAATATCTC
Source organism: Gracilinanus agilis (assembly GCF_016433145.1). NCBI lineage: Eukaryota > Metazoa > Chordata > Mammalia > Didelphimorphia > Didelphidae > Gracilinanus > Gracilinanus agilis. The sequence continues at coordinate 221,432,379 of NC_058133.1, forward strand.
AGGCCACATTGTCTTCTTCAGTGCTTGCCTAGACGAGACAACAGTTTCTTCAGCTTTTCTCAAGCCATCACTCTGTTACGATAAAAAATGATAAAGGCTGCTATAATAATATAAATTAGTATTTTAATTAAAGCCATGCTGATAGATAAAGTTATTAGACCACACGCTTGTAAGAATTCAAAATCGCCGCCCTTGCCATTATTGTCTCCTGTCTCCTCCTGAGTCTGCTGGCCAAGAGGCCACTCCCATCTAACCCAGGAGATTTAAACTCTTCCCTGCCTCGAGACGTAGGCCTCCCCACGCCCAAAGACCCGGAACCGGAAACCCATTGGACCACGGGAAATGTAGTTTGATAATTTCCCCGTGTCCAGAAAATACATATATATATATATATATACACTTAAAGATAACATCTCCCAAATTTCACTTTTACAACTCCTAACAGCATCCTGCCAGACTGATTCCTCATAGGATCACAATTAAAACCTTCCAAATTGCTAGCCAAACTACCATTTCTACATTATACTTGGCTCTTAAGAGTAAAGTAACAATATCTATAGTCTCTTCTTAATGAAAATTTATATGGAAAAAGATTATAGATACAGTTGCCATATGTATCTACTGTTATGTGTAATATTCCATGAAAGTACTATTAGATTTCTTTTCATGCCTCCACCTTTTAAGTTCCCTGAAAAATCATTTGATGGTTATACCAAATTTGCACTTACATTTTGTAATTCAACATATAATGCCAAGCCATAAAGACTTAACAATAAGGACAAAAAATACACCAGCATTAGTAATACTCCTAATCAGAAAAGTTAATAAATCAAAAAGTACTAAATGTCTCTTTTTCTCTCTCTAATATCTATCTATCTATCTATCTATAATCTATATCTCGACAATGAAATATATACATAGATGAAAAAATAATCATTGCTCATGGAGTATCATTATCTAACCGATTGGTTAGAGAGTTTTAATTTTATTTTCTGCCTACTGATCTTTCTTATCTAAGTGGATTGATATTATAAGCTCACTATTAGTATTTTTAAATTCTGTGGTTTATTTCTTTACCCTTCAAGATCTTCAAGTTGAAATTCTAGGCAGGAGCTGCATTGCCTCTAGGTTCAGTTCACCCTTTTGTCTAAACTGGGATCTTCCTCAGGTCTCAGAAAAGCTATTGATTTTCTGTATATAGCTTCTGCTTTATTCCTAGCAGTACTGTTCTCAGCAATTCTCTCAACTAGTTAATGATCTCGGCCAGTGAAGGGTAAACTTTTTAAAGAGGGGGCCAGGCCAAAGGAAAGGAAATGCTCATTTGTCAGTCTGTTTCTAAGGCAACTCTTTTGAAGTTTCATTGTATTGTATCCTACTCATTGTATTCATCAGATTAGGAATAATGTTGCTGCAGCAGGATAAAACATTTCAGGTGGCTGCATCTGGCCCTCAGGCTGTAGTTTGCCCATCATTGATCTGGGCTTTAACATTCTTGAGTTATTGCTTCAGTGTGACAGTTTCTTTTTAAGTATCTTCTAATATTTTTTTTTTAATCAAATAGACAGCTTGTTTCATTTCTTGAAAAGACAAACCTTTCTCTCTCCAATTTCTATTTGAACTGATATATCACATAAAACTTTTCTATCTGATTATCAAATATTTATTCAATTTCTTTTTCAAATTTAACCTCTAAACATCAAAATCTTTCAGCAAAATTTTATTGTCCTTCAATTTTGGTAACACACTTGAACTTTATACCATTACTTGAATCTTGATACAGGCTTCTTAGATATCAGCTGCCTCTGAACAAGTAAAAATGATCTTCTTAAATGTACTTGCCATATTTATGTCCATTTAGTTTACTTTTATAAAAGAAAACATCCTTATTTCTATGGCTGCACCTTGGTGGTGTTGTCTTATATCAAATAGTTGAGCTTATTAATAATAAGATGATTCTTATTGGTCAATCTCTCCTATTGAATTATTTCCCAGTCCCAGACACATTCTCATTACAATTTCACTGAAATTCATCTTCGTACACACCCCATCTACATTCCTCTTTCAAGTATATTCGTCTCTTACATGCCAATCTAGGCTACAGTTGTAACAAAAGGCACTTCTGTGACTTTGCTCAAATTAGGCTGACAGTTCTCTTGTATCCGGCTGGTGAAACTTTTATTTTCTTAGTTTTTCATCTTCATAAATAAAACAATTTTGTCTACTTTCCATCTTTCCAGAGATGCTAGTGAACTTCTGTCTTTGAATCAGTATTATCAGGATAGGTCTCTCTCTCTCTCTGTCTCTGTCTCTCTCTTGATGTGATTCTTGAAAACATGTCTGAAAAGATGCTCTAGAATTAATCAGGATTGGGTCTCCTTCTTGAGAATCCTTCACCAGGATGTTTATGCTGCCTTTTCCCCATAGGGGGCAATTTTCTGCTTAACTCAGGGTTTTAGCCCTTTCTTTACTAACAGTTATCTATCTCTTTGTTATTGGAGTCTTAGCTGTGTCTCTTCTCACAGGTGAATTGTCTCTTTCTAATATAAAAAATTTCTTCTCTCTCATTAAAGGTCTCTATTCTAATTACCATTTCTTCCTCATAAAGGAATATACAAATTAGTTCCCAGGTCTAATATTCTACAATAAGTTTATCTAGTATATATATTTATTGTTATTATTATTATCCAATGGATTAGGCAATTCATAGAATATTAACTGAGTGGACTTCCCAGTCCTGAGTCCTGACCTTACTTTAAATAATCTACTTTTTCTTTGATTCTTCTTCTCAGTGATCTTACAATAACTTTATTATTTTCAAAGTTTACTCCCATAATCAGGAAACTCCATGAGATTCCAGTTCAAAAACATTTATGATCCATATTAAATATAACCATATTCAGCTTATAATAGGGAATTCTTGGTTCTCTTTGAGTTCACACTTGTGAAAGGGAATCCTTTATTCTCTTTGTCTAGTTGGAGCTAACTCTTTGGTTAACACTAACTTAAGTACAAGCTTGAACTAGGTGGAGGAGCTAGCCAACCACTTAGTGAATTCACACCATACTTAGTGCTAGGTGAGAAGCCAGCAAGATATTTGGAGAGCTCCAATCTTTTTTCTAACTCAAACAGTCAGAAACTTATGAATTCTTTTAAGAGTTCATACCCTCAGAAACTGTGAACCTTTTCAATAAATATTCACTCCTCCAGAACGCGCCAACTGGTTCCCACAAACACTGCCCGAGCTAGACTATTTGGAAGTTGTGATTGGTCCCTGTGAAGAGGGGAGGAGACAAGAAGCCACTATAAAAGGCCCTGAATTTCTGAGGCCGTAGTGTGGACTCCAAGAAGAGAGTGGACTCCAAGAAGGAAGTGGACTCCAAGAAGAAAGTTGGCCTCAGGAGTTATCTTGAGCTCAAGTCATTGTCTTGACCTGCTTCTTGGAGGGAACTTAGGTGAGTGGTCCTTCTTGTATTCTGGAGAGAGTTTAATTCTATTTGAAGGTTTAACAAGTCCTTGCTGAACCAAGCACTGGAACCATATTTAGTTAGGTAAGTTAATGTCTTCTCTACCCTTTTGTATTCCTCTGCTTTCACTCTTTCCAACTCTTTTGTAAATAAAATATTTATAATTTTCATATATTTATCCAAACCATTAATTTTAACACAAGCTTCAAATATTAAAAATTTATATTTAGCAAATCAACAATTCTTAGTAACAAACAGTGCTATAATTATTGTTATGCAATTAGATATCTCAAATAAAATTAAACTGGCAAGTTATTGTTATTGATCATCAGCAATACTATCTAAATAATCTTCAATATAATTCTATGAGAATATACCTGTGTGAAAAAACATTAAATTCTAGCTATAGTTCCCCATACCACATGAAGGAGTTATAGAAGTCAACCAACCACACTTGTTGGTCATCCCTTTAGACTATTTATTGTCATATTGATTTTTGTTATTTCAAAATTCAGAGTAATCTAGGAGTATGTTTAGATTTCTGCTTAATAGAATTGCAACCTTTTTTCACTAATCATTTAGCTTGGGACCTTTGTTTCCATTTATGAGGTAATATTTAATAAACTGGAGAAACCTTTTTCCACATAAGAACTTGATCATACCTATCCTCACCTCAAAAATCGTAATATCCTAATATTAATTCAATATTAAATTTATTATAATTTATTAACATAATCTATAGTAACACAAACACATAAATAACTATAATATTTTAACTAAGAAAGACCAAAGCCAGAGCCACCTTTAATTTACGTTTTAATTTAATTTAATTTTAATTTACGTTCAGAGGACTGTTTTTGGGAAACACAATTCTACCATTCAGTTTACTTAAAGTACTATGCAAAGTCTTTCCAAGAGTTATCTTCAATTCCTTGCAAAATAAAGTTTCAAATATTTCTATCAAGAAAATAGTTCAAACTTTTTCCTTCCTGTCTTTTCCTGTGCCATCACACAGGATAAGACAACAGTATCTAGTTTATTTTAAGCTATCACTCTTAATGGTCTTCTCTAAACTGACTACTCATAAAATCATATTGCAAACTCTCTAAGCTGCTAGTCAAACTGCCATTTTGACAACATTCAATGTAGATGTTAGAGATAGTTTCTATGGGAAAACTTGGTGATATAGGTGTCACGACAGTGTTATTAATATTATTTCATTCCTCTCATCTTTTTAATTAAGTTTGTATATAAGCAGCCTTAGGAAAAAATACTAACTCCATTAAGCCTTTTATATCTAATATTCTATACATTCTTACAAAAATAAACTGATTTTGATAGCTTAATAAAAGCATTAGCATATAAACACATTTTTTCTTAAGTTCATTGAAAACATCATCAGTTCACCTTCAGAAACAGAGGATGAAAGATATATATTTTATTCTTTTTTTTTGCACATGATCTTGATTATGTCTGCTTGGTCTCTATATCTGGATAGTTTCTCAATATGTGCAGTTTGGAGATTATGAGGCTTTGGGATGGCTACCCCTAAAAATGTTTTTAAGTTTTTTTCTGGATCCATTACATCTATGAAATTGTGAGAGTTCTGTGATAATGACCTAGTTCCACTAGAATTTACTGGCTGAATTGTTAGGCATATTTTGAGGTTTGTATTTGTAGTATGGGGATTTGTTGCCTGTCAGTCTATGAAATGCAGAGAGCTTCTCATCTATAATTCTATCCACCAGATCATGTCTTCCAAGGTATTCAGTGGGGATTAAATTTTTACAACCTGAAATGATGTGATGATTTCTACCCTTTCTTTGCATAATTTTTGTCTGTTAGTAAGACAAGGTTCTTTAAGGAAAACCTTTCTTTCGTTTGTGGTGCAACAACCTGGTCCTGAAATGACATCATAAACAAGTCTTTCTATAAACAAATCTGCATGCTTCAGTAATTTGTTTGACACTTCTTTGTCAACATATTGTCTGAGTTCATGTAGATATCATGCTTGTAGGGTCTTCTGATTCCACTCTAGGATCTTAGTTCTTTTATAGTCTTCAGCCGGAGGTGAAAGCTACTTAATCTGTTTAGATGCATATTACATACACAGCATTAACATACATATAAATGTAACTTGATGTCATCTATATATGTAATATTTATGTTTTAGTTTGACTCACCTCTATATTGGAAGCCATATAACTTTTATTTTGGGGAGATGACACTGTAAAGGCAAAAACAAAGTGGATCTATAGCACAGAAAAATGCCATTTTTTTTGTTGCGGCATATTTAAAATAAAGGATAGTTTTCCAAGTGGCTATCTACTACCCTTGTATCTCACTATATCAGTGTATTTTGAATATTTATAGTAATTTGTCATTATGAATCATTTGAACCAATCTTTCACTTCCAAGTTTTGTAAGTAGGCTAAAGTATCAGTCATCTCCATTGATATCACTGTTCTATTATTCAATTATTAATATTTAGCAAGGTTCCTACTCCTCATTTGATCCAGTTTACATTTTTGTTGTTAAGACTTCTTGCAATCATATATATGACCAAATTTTTTTTTCACTTCATCCTTCCTCAGGTGTCTTGTCATCCCTGATTTGCCGACTCCTCATTTGAATTACTTGGGAGTTTATTTTTGTTCCATGCTTTTTCTTTGTCTCATAAAATTTATTAAGAGAGTTTTGAAGGCCCTTGGAAGATATAGTATTCATCCTTCTCATTTTAAGATGCTCTCTGATTTATTTGTCCTCTAGTGTTTTATCAATAGTTTTTCCACTTGAAATCTTTGGAGTTTTAATCTTTTAAAAAATATCATCTGGGGGCAGCTGGGTAGCTCAGTGGATTGAGACCCAGGCCTAGAGACGGGAGGTCCTAGGTTCAAATCCGGCCGCAGACACTTCCCAGCTGTGCGACCCTGGGCAAGTCACTTGACCCCCATTGCCTACCCTTACCACTCTTCCACCTATAAGTCAATACACAGAAGTTAAGGGTTTAAAATTTAAAAAAAAATTAAAAAAATATCATCTTATCACTTAAATGGACTCTTCCTCCACTGATGGATACACACCTAAGATGGGGCTGAAAAGCTGACAACTTCCTACTAAATCAGGGGATTTAAATTTATTTAAGGCAACTATAAGTGGTGCTGTGCATAAAGTGCCAGACCTGGAGTGAGGAACTCATGATCTGGCCTCAGACACTTACTAGCTGTGTGACTCTTGGTAAGTCATTTAACCTTGTTGGCCTCAGTTTTCTTATCTGTAAAATAAGCCAGAGAAGAAATAGAAAACCACTCTAGTATCGCTACAGAGAAGTTCCCAAAGAGGGTCACAAAGAGTTAGACGTGACTGAAAAATAACTGAACAACTGATTGTTGCCTGGGTTGTATTCTGGTACACCCTTTTGTGGTAGGGGTGGGGTGTGGAGAGAAATTGGATGGCTCTAGATCTAAGTTTTGGTTCCTTTTTCTATGGGCTCATCATAGTCCAGTGTTGGCCCTCAAGTCTGCTGCTTTTTTAAGGAGGGTTTTTAGATCAAAGTTTTTGTAGTTTTGGGGGATCCTAACCTAGAGATCATCTTCAGTCAGAAGGCAGACTTTTCAGCCTTCTTCTATGGAGGCAGGCACAGATTCTTCAACAGAAGAAGAGAATGTGGACCCTAATATGAGCCCTGGGTGGAAGCAAGCCCATAATTATGTTTGACATGATCCTGGAAACTTCTGGGGGAAGGCTACTGAATAAATAGTTTAATGATAATTTTACCTTGGGTTTCTCTCTCTCTCTCTCTCTCTCTCTCTCTCTCTCTCTCTCTCTCTCTCCCTTATGGATTCAGTTGTTTACATCTGGGCACATAAATCCCTCTATATTTTTTGATGTTTAGAGAAGATGACTAAATTGCCATGTTACGAGTCATGTGACATGCAAGTTTTCTTTACTTGTCAAGTTTCTGCAGTGAAAATTTTGGATGATGTCAAACTTTTTGATCTTTGTACTGTTTTGACTCTATATATCATCTCAACTTTATCAGTTTTGCTTTCAATCACTAATCAATCACAAACACTTCTGAAATGTTCATATTTTCTGCATTCATATGTTTCCTTTTTTCTTATCTAAAGATATGAGCAATATGGTAATATGGTATTCAAGTTTTCACCAAAAATAGTAGGTGGATATTGTGATGTAACCTTTCACTGTTTTGCTTTTTTTCCCCTTTAAAAAAAACAACAAAAAACCTTAATTTCCATCTTAGAATCAATACTGTGTATTGGTTCCAAGGCAGAAGAGTGGTAAGGGCTAGGTAATGGGGGTTAAGTGACTTGCCCAGGATCACACAGCCAGGAAGTGTCTGAGGCCAGATTTGAACCAAGGACCTCCTGTCTCTGGGTCTGGCTCTCAATCAGTGAGCCACCTAGCCGCCCCTCTTCCAGTGCTTTTCCTGTCATATATTCTGTCATATAAATATACTTATGCATGATAGTTATAACTTTACTTACTCCATTTTGGGATAAATTGTTTTCTTGTTGATTAATATTGTTTTAGTCCATGGAAATCCTAAGTTGGCATTACAGGAGCATTAAGAAAGCAAAAATCACAGTGAGACAGCAAAAAAGAACTTTTATTGAATGAGGATATAAGTCCATGTTTCTAGCAGGAAAGGGAAGCCCTGGTTAGATAGAAATAGAAATTTTTGAAGAGCCTAATTAAGGTAATGTCTTTTCTGCAGCCTTCTCCTGGGCTTGCAGCCTAGAGAGTCATGTAGGTCTCCTAGCAGTTGTTATTAAGAGGTTCTCTTGGTTGCCTAGGTTCAAGTTGCATTCACCACCCAAAAAACAAACAAATGTTGATAGTTCTGCTGGATAAGTTCAGATAGGACATGAATTTATTTAGCATATATACATATGCATATATATTTCTCATAAAAGCAAGATTTAAATTATCTTGACTGACTTAAGACTGAAAACACAAAGATAATTGTGCTTGAATGACAAAGGGGTATGAAAAAAGAGGCATCTCTTATTTCAGAAAGTTTTATGGCAAGAGGAAATCAGGAGGTAATACACATCAGATCTGGAGAAATGAACTAACTAGCAACATGGTCCAGGATATTCTGAGAAAGAGCATACTTTCTTTCATGTGGAAAACTAAATTACACATTCTTTGGCAAATAATGCATATATGTATGGAATATAGAAACTTTGCCAAAAAATCATGCATTCGAATAAATTAAAGTTTACTTAAAGATGTAGAAATCTTTAATAATCTAATAACCAAATAAATATTTCAATGGAAGTGGATGGCATTAAATTTATAACTATTAATTTCTATAGCATGTAGCTAAGGAATGTGGTCTCCTTTTCTCATAACAGAACAAAATGTTAATGAAAGTGATCAAAAGAAATTGGGGAAAGCTGTTGAATTTCTATTTACGATCTTTTTAGAGAGCTGTCTAAAGAACCTAGCTTATACTATGATTGTCAAAAGAAGTCAGCTTTAATTTGCCATTTCAAACAGGAACAACTATTTGTTCAGTCAGAAAAAGAAATGTTTTGGACTGTCAACTTGGTGTACAACTTCAGAACTGAGAAGTCAGGGAGTGGTACAATGGAGTAATACAGTCTTAGCACAACCCCATGACAGTTGCAATGGTCTATTATACTGTTAAGCAGTTGACATATAAATGATAGCAGTCTAATTTAAGCCCCCCAAAATAAAAGAATCTAGAAAAGTTAAAATTCCAGCCTTAACTCACCCAATTGCATATTTCAAATGGCAGCACAGTTAAAGGTTTAATCTGAAACATTTAGAAGAGATAAAAAAAGATATATTGCGCTAGATGCTACTTGTGAATAAACTAGACTGTGTGGGTCAGGTATCCATTTGGAAGTTATATTAGCTTTTCCAAAATATAAGGGTAGCTCCTATAAACACAAATGATACCTGATCATACAGGTCCATGACTTTGACAGAGAATGGGGATCATCCACAATTTAAAATATATTCTGTGGGGCCAAGGTCAGAGAATGACTTAAAATGTTCTCTCAATTAGGTTTAGCATTCGGGGATATCCATTTTACTAATTAAATGTGAGAGAAATATGGAGAACCTTTGTTCCTTAACTGCTTAAGCAATTTTTTGGGGGACAGGCTTTCTGCTTCAGTTTAGGATGAAAAATCAGATGAAAAGTGAAAAATTTATCTAATAATAATAATAATAATAATAATAGAGCAAGAGGGAAATGGCATATTATGTGTCTAAAAGAAATTTGTCATGTGATGTTTTTAAATTAATTTTTTTGAAAAAATATCTTTAAAAAGTTGCAAATTCTTCTTCAATATTCATAAAAGATATACTCCCCTTCCCCAAATATTTGAATACTGAATCAAGTCATAATGACAAATTTATATAAACATATGAAATAAAAACCTGTTTAGATAATTTTAAGAGCATATCATTTTCCAAATTGTAATGACTATCATAAAACATGCATTTGTAATATAAAACTATGGACTTAAAGAAATTTCATAATACTTCTCTTGGAATTTAACTTTTTTTGAGAAATGAATTGGTTTGGTTGCTTTTAAAAGCTAAATTATAAAATTTTCTAAAAAAAAAACCGAGAAAGCCAAATCCCAAGTTTCCCAACATTTTGTGTGTGTGTGTGTGTGTGTGTGTGTGTGTGTGTGTGTGTGTGTAAATAAAAAGAAACTTTTTCTCAAAAAGATAATATAATATGGCCCTATGGCTACATTTCTGTTGCCCTTTGTCAACTGCTACTATCTTCCAGCATTCAGATGTAATGAAAACAAAAGTTTCTGCTCATATTTTCTGAAATCTAGCTACTATAACTGGTTTTTGTTTGCTTCATTTATTTTGACTAGAAAAAATGATCTTTTATTATCTATATACCATCTTAATAAATGTCACTACACCAAAGGCCTGTGTTTTAATTGCTGTGAAAACTCATTCCACCATTACAGATTGCAGCCCCATAGTAGATAAGTATTAAAGAGGTGCCTGAGGCTCAGAGTGGTTAAGGACTTTCTTTAAAGTCACAGAACTAATGTCAGAGCTAGAATTTGTAGACAAGCTCTTCTTGACTACAGGGCCACATTCTAGCTAACTGTGTCTTTACTGCTTAACTGTCTCTTTTTAAAAAATAAGCACATAAAATGGGTCCTAAATACAATATATCTAGTTCAAACTGCTACAAAATACTAACCTATCTAATTCTTACATTTCCCCTTGGGAAGCTCTATCATTGCCTCACCTTGAAATTAATAAATGGATGGTAAATATTAAATAGTAACACATAATTAATGATTTAATTTCAAAGAAAATAATAGTCATATTTTCCCTTCTCTTAAAGGAAGAAATCATTGATATATAGTGATAAGGGCCTTCAGAGGTCATTTCCTATTTTGTATCAAGAAAATGAAGTTCGAGAAATTTAAGTTATTTGTTTAAAGGTTACAGATAATAAATGTCAGAGGGAGGATCTGAAGTTAGTCAGTGATTTTCCCACTGTACCACATTACCATCTGAGTTATCAGGGGAGTTATTGATGTAGCTGAGATTTGTTTTACATTTTAAATTTTACTGAAGAGCAGCCATAAAAATGAACAAAATGTGCTAAAATTCAGAAAAGCACAATATGATATCCAGAGCCTACGACCATAGATGGAGTTGTGTATCACCTCCCTTGTGAAATACACTACAGCTTTGGCTGCTGAAGTGCACTGGCTTGTTTCACAAGATACTCAAAGTTATGAGTAGAGATATTTGAAAGGGATTATTTAATAAGATGACTGACATGCTTAATCTTCAGACTTCTAGTGACATTTAAAATAAGAAACTTTTATTTTTATTATTTGCATATCCAGTAAAAAATAAGAGAAAATGAAATTGTCCCATGAAACACAGAAGGGAAGTTGTCTGGAATTAATTTTAACTGTCAAAAGCAGTCACTACTATTGAATTTAAAAAAAAAATATTGCTTACCTGTGAAGATTTGGCAAACTTCTGACTGTATTCCTTCTCAATATGCTTCAACCTGCTATTGGCCTGAAAAACACACACACACACATATACAAAAGGAAACCAGATTAGGTTAGCTGAAGAACGTGTCCAGACACTTCACTGCTGACCTAGATGCTTGGCATCCCCTTGACATGCCTATCACCAGGCAGCTGGGATCACTGCCAAGTACAACGCCCGTTTGTGGCAGCCACAAAAACCACAGGGCTTGCCTTTGATGTGGAGCCAACTATTCATCACTTAAAAGGCCAAAAAAAATTGTACCTTTGGTGCCAATTATTAATAAAACATGCAAATTCTGTGGATAAAAAGAGAAAAGGAGAGATGAATAGATATGCTAGAAAGAGAGAAAGAAAAATGAAAAGGAGCAAATGGGAAAAGTAGGTATTAATATCAAGAGGAAAAAGGAGAGGAGAGAGATTCATAAAATTTTTGATGAGGAAGTTCATTAAACTTTTACCTTAGTTTAAAGATAAAAAGAAACCAAAATATTCAAATAATGGTAGAAATGTGACTCATTATGATTTAAGGTTTAAAAATCAACAAAATGCCTAAATGTTTGTAGGGAAAGATTATATACTATATTTTATATACTATATTTTTAGTGCTTAGAATAGTTCATTTCATGTTATATGTGCTTAAGTATTTGAGTCATTAACCTTTCTGAAGTATCTAAGAGGAAAAGCAAGGTACGTGGCTAAAAATCATGGGACACAAATCTTAGAAGAGTCAAAACATCTATAATGCATATTTCAATTTAATTCAATTCACTTTACATAATCAAAATGTAAAGTTAGAAAGGCCCACAGAGATCATCTAGGATGAACAATAATTGAAAAAAAAATCCTCCATAGAATACCACTAAAGCAGTCACTCAACATTTGTTTCATGAATTTCAACAGACAGGCAACCATAAATTATCTTTCTTTGGCACCACTTTTCAGTTGAGGGTAGGTCTAACTATTAAGAAATGTTTACTTATATCAAACTTAAATGTGCCTTTTTGTAACTTTCATGCATTGTTCCTAGTTCTGTCCTTTGGGGGCTAAAAGAATACTTTTAATTCCTTCTTCACATGTTAGCCTTTCAAATATTTGGAGACAGCTATCTTGTCCTAAGTCTTCTCTTCTACAGGCTAGAAATGTCTAGATTTTTCAATTCAAGGTATAATAATGAGTCCTTTAAATATTTTATATTCCTTTCTCTGGACACTTTCCAGTTTAACAATTTATTTCCTAAATATAACATCCGGAACTAAATAGACATGGTCTGCCCAGGGTAGAGAATAAAATGGTTATCACTTTTTTAGTCTTAGACACTATACTTTCTTAAAGTAGTCCAAGATTACATTAATTTACTTCACTTCTAAATTACTATTTAAAAACCCCCAACAACTTTATCTTTTTTTAGACTTGCTATGATAAGTATTGGCTCTAAGGCAGAACAGCAGTAAGTGCTAGGCAACTGAGGTTAAGTGACTTGTCCAGGGTCACACAGCTAGGAATTGATAGAGGCCACATTTGAATTCAGGACTTCTCATCTCCAGGCATAGCTTTTAATTCACTGAGCCACCTAATTGCCCCCTTCTAAATGACTGTTGACACATAATAAGCTTGTAAGTCATTGAAATACTCAGAGCTTCACTAGAGGAACTGGTCTCTAGCCTCCTTCACCTTGTTTTTTTTTTTTTTTTTAAACTCTTAACTTCTGTGTATTGGCTCCTAGGTGGAAGAGTGGTAACGGTGGGTGGCAATGGGGGTCAAGTGACTTGCCCAGGGTCACACAGCTGGGAAGTGTCTGAGGCCAGATTTGAACCTAGGACCTCCTGTCTCTAGGCCTGACTCTCAATCTACTGAGCAACCCAGCTGCCTCCTTCACCTTGTTTTTTAAAGGTGCTTTATTATTTTTTATTTTTTAGAAAATTTTTCCATGGTTACAATGATTCATTTTCTTTCTCTTCCCCCAAAACAACCCCCCACCCCCACCATTGGGTTTTACATGTGTCATTAATCAAGACCTATTTCCATATTATTGATAGTTGCACTGGGGTGGTCATTTAGAGTCTACACCCCAAATCATATACCATCATCCCATGTGTTCAAGCAGTTGTTTTACTTCTGTGTTTCTACTCCCACAGTTTTTCCTCTGAATATGGATAGCATTCTTTCTCATAAGTCCCTCAGAATTGTTCTGTGTCATTACATTGCTGCTAGTAGAGAAATCCATTACATTTGATTTTACCACAGTGTATCAGTTTCTGTGTATAATGTTCTACTGGTTCTGCTCCTTTCACTCTGCATCAATTCCTGGAGGTCATTCCAGTTTACATATGTTGTGAGGGTTTATTTAGTAATTTATGTAGCATTAAGTTTTGGACCTAGCAGGAAGGGCTAGAGGATTCCAAGATGGAATGAAGGAGCAGGAAGTAGGGCTTGTGCTCTGGGAGAGACTCCATTAGTGGTTGGCACAAACTGTTGCTAGCCCTGGGAGATCTCAGAGTTAAGGACACCCTGCATCCAGATTCCCTGGGATCCTGAGTGGTGGTGGCTTTCAACAAGTGGACAAGACTTGCAGAGCTGCAACAAGTGGGAAGTGGTTTGGGATCTGGTGGTCAGCATCTCAAGCACACTCTCTTTACTTGGGTACCTTGGACCACCTTGGTTCTTGGCATCCTGTGATCATCCTTGGATAACCGTGAGCCCCAGAGCCACCCTTGGGCCCTTTAGCTGTGCTGGCCAAACCTGGCTGGAACTGGGTTTGAAGCAGCCTTCCCAGTGACTCCAGTACTGTTCCTTTGGGCCCTGCCTGGCTTGGGTCAATTAGATTAGAGTAGTCAAGTCCTCCCCTTCTCCCTGTGGTTGCCCATTTAGGTTTTCAAGTGCAGAATCCCCTATTCCATCTTTTATTTAGTTACTCACAATTAAACTGTTAAAACCTCTACCTTTGCCTGCTGGCCTAGGGTGAGCTGGGTGACCGTTGGGGCCAACAGCCATTCTTGACAGTTACCAGCTTAGTAGAGTGAACCTTGGTCTCCCTATTCTGGTTGGTCCTGTCTCTCCTTCAACCCAGTGTGTGTACCCACAAACCATTTAGGTCACATTTTAACATCCCTGGTGCCCCATCTTTTACACATGGAATTCCTCCAGTTGATTATTCCCTTGAGCACAATAGTATTCCATCACCAACAGATACCACAATTTGTTCAGCCATTCTCCAATTAAAGGGCATACCCTTATTTTCCAGTTTTTTACCATTACAAAGAGGGCAGCTATGAATATTTTTCTACATGTCATTTTCCCTATGATCTCTTTGGTGTATAAACCCATCAGTGATATGGCTCGATCAAAGGGCAGACAGTCTTTTAGCGCCCTTTGGGAATAGTTCCAAATTGCCATCCAGAATGGTTGGATCAATTCACAACTCCACCAGCAATACATGAATGTCCCAATTTTGCCACATCCCCTCCAACATTTATTACTTTCCTTTGCAGTCATGTTAGCTAATCTGCTAGGTGTGAGGTGGTACCTCAAAGTTGTTTTGATTTGCATTTCTCTAATTATAAGAGATTTAGAATACTTTTTCCATGTGCTTATTGATAGTTTTAATTTCTTTATCTGAAAATTGTCTATTCATGTCCTTTGCCCATTTATCAATTGGGGAATGGCTTGATTTTTTGTACAATTGCTTTAGCTCTTTATATAATTGAGTAATTAGACCTTTGTCAAAAGTTTTTTTGTTATGAGGATTTTTTCCCAATTTGTTGATTCCCTTCTAATTCTGGTTGAATTGGTTTTGTTTGCATACAAAACCTTTTTAATTTAATGTAATCAAAATTATTTATTTTATATTTTGTAATTTTTTTCTAACTCTTGCTTTGTTTAAAATTCTTTCTTTTCCCAGAGATCTCACAAGTATACTATTCTGTGTTTGCCTTATTTACTTAGAGTTTCCTTCTTTGTATTCATGGCATCAAGCTGTTTCATTTTAACTACATGTAAAAATTATTTTCCTTGGTTCAAATCTGGCCTCTGACATTTATTATCTGAGTGACCTTGGGCAAGTCACTCTTGCCTCAGTTTTGCTCTGTTTGCCTCTGTTTCTCATCTATAAAATGAGCTGGAGAAGGAAATGGCAAACTACTCCAGAATCTTTGCTAAGAAAACCCCAAATGAGGCCAAGAAGAGCAGGATATGATTGAAACCACTGAACACTAGCTTTTGAAAAGCTTTCTATTTCCCAATTTTGTCATCCATCGTTAAAATATGCAAATTTAATATGTAGTATCTTGTTCTGAATTGAATTGAATTCAACAAAGAAGATAGATGTGGAAAAAGACTATAAAATATTATTAATAATGATTGTTTGAAATAAATGGTATAAAGGATGACCATGAATAAGTATGATTAGAAAAAGCAGACAGATGAAACAGTAAAGCATAAGATGTCCACTCAATATTGCTAATAGTATCAGTCAATCTTGAATGAAGTCTAAATGACTATAAGGATGACTGGAGAGAAAGAATCAGTTCTGCTTTGCCTGAGTTAGAGATGTTTACCGTACAACCAGATTAAGATGGTCAAATGCCAGTTGAAGAGTGAGGGCATTCTAGGTACTGAGGACAATCAGTATCAAGACACAGAGATGGGAGATGCAGTACCATGTGTGATGAACAGCCAGTATGGCTGAAAAGGAGAAATATGTAAATGACTTCAAAGAGAGTACCATGTTGCAAAGAGATTTAAATGTTAAAAAGAGTTAATATATTTGATCTATTAAAATATAGAGCTAGTTCTACTAGACAGGCTTACATGCTGGCCAGAAGCATTTTCTTCAAATAAAAACACAGCAGGATTTGTAGTGAAGGTGCTATTTAAGGAGATAATTCCTCGTTTTGGGGTCCCATGTTCTATTGAATTGGACACATTTTTCAGAGGAAGTTTTAAAGAGGGTTTATGAGAATTTGGGAATAAAAACAAGTTTTCATACTCCTTATCATCCAGAGCTCTGGACAGGTTGAGAGATTAAATAGGGAGTTAAATACCATGATTGAAGAACTCTGTTCAGAGGCTCATTTGAAGTGGCCAGAAATCCTTCCACTTACACTTTTTTATCTCTGTATTCAGCCTAATGCAGATCTATATATTTCTGCTTTTGAAATGTTATATGGTCAGGAATTTAAATTAAATAAATTAGGGTATAAAAACATAGCAAAAAAGTGCAAAAGAGCAGAAATAATAAATGTAACATTTTCAGACCATAAAGCAATAAAAATAATAATTAGTAAGGGTACAAGGAGAAGCAAATAAAAAATTAATTTGAAATTAAATATGATTCTCCAAAATTGGTAAGTTAAAGAACACATAATAGAAACAATTAATAATTTCATTGAAGAGAATGACAATTATGAGACTTCTTACCAAAGCCTATGGGCAGCCACAACAGTACTCAGGGGGAAATTTATATCCTTGAGTGCATATATTAACAAATTAGGGAGGGCAGAGGTCAAAGAATTGGGCATGCAAATTAAAAAACTAAAAAGCAAACAAATTAAAAATTCCCAGATGAAAACTAAATTAGAAATCCTAAAAATTAAAGGAAAAATTAATAAAATTTAAAGTATAAGAACTATTGGATTAATAAGTAAAACAAGAAGCTGGTACTTTGAAAAAATAGATAAAGTACTGGTTAATCTAATAAAAAAAGGAAAGAAGAAAACCAAATTAACAGTATCAAAGATAAAAAGGGAGACCTTACCTCTTATGAAGAGGAAATTAAAACATTCATTAAAAACTATTTTGCCCAATTACATGGCAATCTAGGTTACATAGACAAATATTTTCAAAAATACAAAATGCCTAGATTAACGGAAGAAGAAATAGAATACTTAAATTATCCCACATCAAAAAAAAAGAAAGAAAGAAATTGAACTAACCATCAAAGAACTCCCCAAGAAAAAATCCCCAGGACTGGATAGATTCACAAACAAATTCTATCAAACATTCAAAGAACAACTAATCCCAATATTATACAAACTATTTGATATAATAAACAAAGAAGAAGTTATACCAAATTCCTTTTTTGACACAAATATGGTACTAATTCCAAGCCAGGCAGACAAAAAACAAAGAAAGAAAACTATAGATCACTCTCCTTAATGAACACAGATGCAAAAATCTTAAATAGAATACTAGCAAAGAGACTCCAGAAAGTGATCTCAAGGGTTATTCATTATGATCAGGTGGGATTTATACCAGGAATGCAAGGATAGTTCAATATTAGGAAAACCATCCACATAATTGACCATATCAACGAGCAAACCAACAGAAATCACATGATTACCTCAATAGATGCTGAAAAAGCCTTTGACAAAATACAACACTCATTCCTATTGAAAACACTAGAAAGTATAGGAATAGGAGAACCTTTCCTAAAAATAATAAGCAGTATATATTTAAAACAATCAGCAAGCATCATCTGCAATGGGGATAAATAGAGGCCTTTCCAATAAGATCAGGAATGAAACAAGGATGCCCATTATCACCTCTATTATTTAACATTGTTCTAGAAATACTAGCCATTAAAGAGGAAAAAGAAATTGAAGGTATTAAAATAAGCAATGAGGAGACCAAGCTACCACTCTTTGCAGATGATATAATGGTCTACTTAAAGAATCGTAGAGAATTGACTAAAAAGCTAGTGGAAATAATCAACAACTTTAGCAAAGTTGCAGGATACAAAATAAATGCACATAAATCATCAGCATTTCTATATATTTCCAACACATCTTGGCTGCAAGAGTTAGAAAGAGAAATTCTATTTAAAATCACCCTAGACAATATAAAATACTTAGGGATCTATCTGCCAAGACAGACACAGGAATTATACGAACACAACTATAAAACACTCTCCAAACAATTAAAACTAGATCTAAACAATTGGAAAAACATTAATTGCGAGCAAAAGTAAGTGCCAGGGGTTAAGATGGCGGCAGAGTAAAAAGCAGCTCTTAACCTCTCCTGACGGAAACACACAAGACTCCTCAAGGGGACATAAAAACAAGTCCAGACGAACGGAGGAACCCCACAAGAGGGTGCAGCGTGGAAGGTACATGGAATCTGGACATTTCCATGCTATAAAGGGGTGAAACAGCTCTCACTAAATCTCGGGCTGAGCAACCACCCCACCCCCACCCCCTCCAAACACACCACCTATAGCGCCGAAGCCAGCTAAAAAGAAATAGAGCAAGTTTGGGGCACCCATCGAGTCATTGGCAGCTCCGGGGCCTGTTCCTGAGAGCAGCAAGATTTGGGACCCCAAAAAGCTAAAGAATGCACACAAACTCTGAGTGCGGGCTCAGAGCACAGGCACGGGTGGAGGCAGACACAGGCAAGCGCGTGAGTGTGAGCGAAGGCTACACTGAAGTCCTACAACAAGAGGGCAATATAGACATTGAAAGGATCCATAGAAAACCCACGACATTCGATCCAGATAAGAAAACGCCCAGGAATATAATTGCCAAATTCAAGAGCTTTCAAGCAAAAGAAAAAATCTTACAAGAAGCCAGAAAGAGACAATTCAAATATCAAGGAACACCAATCAGGATCACACAGGATCTGGCAGCCTCCATAATAAATGACCGTAAGGCTTGGAATACAATATTCAGAAAGGCAAGAGAGTTGGGCCTGCAACCACGGATCAACTACCCATCAAAATTGACTATATATTTCCAGGGGAAAGTATGGGCATTCAACAAAATTGAAGAATTCCAAGTATTTGCACAGAAAAGACCAGGGCTAAATGGAAAGTTTGATATCAAACCACAAAAAGAAACATGAAAAGGTAAATAAGAAACAGAGGGGAAAGAAAGAAACATGAAAAGGTAAATAAGAAACAGAGGGGAAAGAAAGAAAACTTATAATTTTTAAATTTGCCTTTTTAAGGGCCTCAGTAAGATCTAATTATCTGTATTCCTATGTAGAGAAATGTTATGTATAATTCTCTGTAGTGAACTCTATTCACTATTATAGTATTCACTATTATAGTAATCAGAAGAATAATTCACAGGGTGAGGGTGGAACACTAAATAATCTAAGATGACATGGGGGATGGGAAAGAGGGGGTGAATAGTAGGGGACACCAAGAGAAACTTGATGAATAAGAAAAATAGGATATTCTATTACATACAAAGAGGGCAGGGGAAGGAGAGGGGACAAATACTATTATAAGAAGGAGAGAAAGAGAGCATTAAGAGGTAATAATCAAACCTTACTCTCAGTGTAATCAACCTGGAGAGGGAAGAGTAGCTATACTATCCATTGGGAAATAAAACTCTTATCTAACCCTTCTGGGAAAATCAGAAGGGATAAACAAAGGGGAGCAGGGGAGTGGGGAGGTCAAAAAAAGGGAGGGGAGAAGAAGGGGAAAGGAATTCATAAGGCCTTTAAAAACAAAAAGAGGGGGGGGAAATAAGGGAGGGGGTAGAAAGGGAAGTTAATCAAGGGAGGGGATAAGGGATACTGGCTTAATAGCAAACCACTGGTTTAAAAGGAAATAGCATAAGAAAAATGGGATAGGAATAGGGGAGGATACAAAAATGGCAGCAAATGCACAACTGATGATTATAACTCTGAATGTGAATGGGATGAACTCGCCCATAAAACAGAAGCAAATAGCAGAGTGGATTAGAAACCAAAATCCTACCATATGTTGTCTACAAGAAACACATATGAGGTGGGTGGACATACACAAGTTTAAGGTTCAGGGATTGAGCAAAATCTTTTGGGGGTCAAATGAGAAAAAGAAGGCAGGAGTGGCTATTATGATCTCTGACAAAGCCAAAGTAAAAATAGATATGATTAAAAAAGACAGGGAAGGTCATTACATCCTGATTAAAGGCAGTATAAACAATGAGGAAATAACACTGCTCAATATGTATGCACCAAGTGGCATAGCATCCAAATTCATAAAGGAGAAACTGGCAGAGCTCAAGAAGGAAATAGATAGTAAAACCATACTAGTGGGAGATCTAAATATTCCTCTATCAGATCTAGATAAATCAAACCAAAAAATAAATAAGAAAGAGGTAAGAGAGGTGAATAAAGTCCTAGAAAAATTAGATTTAATTGATATGTGGAGAAAAATAAATAGGGACAAAAAGGAATACACCTTCTTTACAGCTGCACATGGCACATTCACAAAGATTGACCATGTTATAGAGCATAGAATCATTGCAAACATATGCAAAAGAGCAGATATAATAAATGTAACCTTCTCAGATCATAATGCAATAAAAATAATAATTAGTAAGGTCACCTGGACAGGCAAATCAAAAACTAATTGGAAATTAAATAATATGATTCTCCAAAACCAATTTATCAAAGAAGAAATCATAGAAACAATCAACAATTTCATTGAAGAAAATTACAATGATGAGACATCCTACCAAACTCTGTGGGATGCAGCCAAGTCAGTACTCAGGGGGAAATTTATATCCTTGAGTGCATATATTAACAAATTAAGAAGGGCAGAGGTTAATGAATTGGGCATGCAACTCAAAAAATTAGAAAGCGAGCAAATTAAAAATCCCCAGATGAAAACTAAATTAGAAATACTAAAAATTAAGGGAGAAATTAATAAAATCGAAAGTAAAAGAACTATTGAATTAATAAACAAGACTAGAAGCTGGTACTTTGAAAAAAACAGATAAAATAGACAAAGTACTGGTCAAACTAATAAAAAAAGGAAAGAAGAAAACCAAATTGTCAGTATCAAAGATGAAAAGGGAGACCTGACCTCCAATGAAGGGGAAATTAAGGCAATCATTAAAAACTATTTTGCCCAATTATATGGCAATAAATATAACAATTTAGGAGATATGGATGAATATTTACAAAAATATAAACTGCCTAGATTAACAGCAGAAGAAATAGAATACCTAAATAATCCCATATCAGGAAAAGAAATTGAACAAGCCATCAAAGAACTCCCTAAGAAAAAATCGCCAGGGCCTGATGGATTCACAAGTGAATTCTATCAGACATTCAAAGAGCAACTAATCCCAATACTATACAAATTATTTGATATGATAAGCAAAGAAGGAGTCCTACCAAATTCCTTTTATGACACAAATATGGTACTGATTCCAAAGCCAGGGAGACCAAAAACAGAGAAAGAAAACTACAGACCAATCTCCCTAAGGAACATAGATGCAAAAATCTTAAATAGAATACTAGCAAAGAGACTCCAGCAAGTAATTAAGAAAATCATTCACCCCGATCAGGTGGGATTTATACCAGGAATGCAAGGTTGGTTCAACATTAGGAAAACCATCCACATAATTGACCATATCAACAGTCTAAGAAACAAAAATCACATGATTATCTCAATAGATGCTGAAAAAGCCTTTGACAAAATACAGCATCCATTCCTATTGAAAACCCTGAAAAGTATAGGAATAGAAGGATCCTTCCTAAAAATAATAAACAGTGTATACCTAAAACCATCAACAAACATCATATGCCATGGGGATAAATTGGAAGCCTTCCCAATAAGATCAGGAGTGAAACAGGGATGCCCATTGTCACCTCTATTATTTAACATTGTACTAGAAACACTAGCAGTTGCAATTAGAGAAGAAAAAGAAATTGAAGGTATCAAAATAGACAAGGAGGAGACTAAGCTATCACTCTTTGCAGATGATATGATGGTATACTTAAAAAATCCTAGAGAATCAACTTGTAGAAATAATCAACAACTTTAGCAAAGTTGCAGGATACAAAATAAATGCACATAAATCATCAACATTTCTATATATTTCCAACACATCACAGTAGAAAGAGAAACACCATTTAAAATCACCCCAGACAATATAAAATACTCAGGAATCTATCTACCAAAACAAACACATGAATTATATGAAAACAACTACAAAACACTTTCCAAACAAATAAAACTGGATCTAAACAATTGGAAAGCCATTGACTGCTCATGGGTAGGACGAGCTAACATAATAAAAATGACCATTCTACCCAAATTAATTTACCTATTTAGTGCCATACCTATCAAGCTACCAAAAAACTTCTTTACTGTATTAGAAAAAACTATAACAAATTTCATTTGGAATAACAAAAGATCAAGAATATCAAGGGAAATAATGAAAAAAAAATGTGAAGGAAGGGGGCCTACCAGTACCAGATATTAAACTATATTATAAAGCAGCAGTCATCAAAACAATATGGTACTGGCTAAGAGATAGAGAGGAGGATCAGTGGAATAGACTTGGGGTAAATGACATCAGCAAGACAGTGTATGATAAACCCAAAGATCCCAACTTTTGGGACATGAATCCACTATTTGACAAAAACTGCTGGGAAATTTGGAAAACAATATGGGAGAGATTAGGTCTAGATCAACATCTCACACCCTACACCAATATAAATTCAGAATGGGTGAATGACTTGAATATAAAGAGGGAAACTATAAACAAGTTAAGTGAACACAGATTAGTATACTTGTCAGATCTCTGGGAAAGGAAAGACTTTAAAACCAAGCAAGAGTTAGAGAAAATTACAAAATGTAAATTAAATGGTTTTGATTATATTAAACTAAAAAGCTTTTGTACAAACAAAAACAAAGTAGTCAAAATCAGAAGGGAAACAACAAATTGGGAAAAAATCTTTATAACAAAAAACTCTGACAGGGGTCTAATTACTCAAATATACAAGGAGTTAAAGGAATTGTATAAAAAAATCAAGCCATTCCCCAATTGATAAATGGGTAAGAGACATGAGTAGGCAATTTTCAGGTAAAGAAATCAAAAGTATCAATAAGCACATGAGAACGTGTTCTAAATCTCTTATAATCAGAGAAATGCAAATCAAAACAACTCTGAGGTATCACCTCACACCTAGCAGATTGGCTAAAATGAAAGAAGGGGAGAGTAATGAATGCTGGATGGGATGTGGCAAAATTGGGACATTAATGCATTGCTGGTGGAGCTGTGAACTGATCTAGCCATTCTGGCTGGCAATTTGGAATCATGCTCAAAGGGCTTTAAAAGAATGCCTGCCCTTTGATCCATCCATACCATTGTTGGGTTTGTACCCCATAGAGATCATAGATAAACAGACTTGTACGAAAATATTTATAGCTGCACTTTTTGTAGTGGCAAAGAACTGGAAAAGGAGGGTATGTCCTTCAATTGGGGAATGGCTGAACAAACTGTGGTATATGCGGGTGATGGAATACTATTGTGCTAAAAGGAATAATAAACTGGAGGAGTTCCAGGCGAACTGGAGAGACCTCCAGGAAATGATGCAGAGCGAAAGGAGCAGAGCCAGAAGAACATTGTACACAGAGACTGATATACTATGGTAAAATCAAATGTAATGGGCTTCTGTACCAGCAGCAATACAATGACCCAGGACAGCTCTGAGGGATTTATGGTAAAGAACGCTACCTACATTCAGAGGAAGAACTGCAGGAGAGGAAACATATAAGAAAAACAACTGCTTGAACGCATGGGTTGGGGTGAACATGATTAAGAATGTGGACTCGAAACTACCACACCAATGCAACTACCAACAATTTGGAAATAGGTCTTGATCAAGGACACATGACAAAACCAGTGGAAATGTGCATCGGCCATGGGTGGGGGGAGTGTGGGGGGCTAAGGGGAAAGTAGGAGCATGAATCATGTAACCATGTTAAAAATGAATATTAATAAATGTTAAAAAAACATTAATTGCTCATGGGTAGGACAAGCTAACATAACAAAAATGACCATCCTACCCAAATTAATTTACTTATTTAGTGCCATACTTGTCAAACTACCAAGAAACTTTTTTACTGAATTAGAAAAAACTATAACACAGTTCATTTGGAATAACAAAAGATCAAGAATATCAAGGGAAATCATGAAAAGAATGTGAAGGAATGTGGCCTAGCAGTACCAGACATTAAACTGTACTATAAAGTAGTGGTCATCAAAATGATATGGTACTAGCTAAGAGACAGAAGGGAGGATCAGTGGAATAGACTTGGGGTAAGTGACCTCAGCAGGACAGTCTATGATAAACTCAAAGAGCCCAGCTTTTGGTTCAAAAATCCACTATTTGACAAAACCTACTGGGAAAATTGGAAAATAGTATGGGAGAGTTTAGGTTTAGATCAACATCTCACACCCTACACCAATATAAACTCAGAATGGGTGAAAGACTTGAATATAAAAAAGGAAAGTATAAGTAAATTAGGTAAACACAGAATAGTATGCTTCTCAGATCTTTGGGAAAGGAAAGATTTTAAGACCAAGCAAGAGTTAGAAAAAAATTTTAAAATGTAAAATAAATAATTTTGATTACATTAGTATTTATATTAATCTTTAAATTTTTATACAATTTTTATTAAGTCAGAAACTTCACCCTTTTCTGTCCCCTCTCCCTCAGATAGTTAAATTTTTTTCCTGAGACAGGAAAATTTAACATCTCTACTTGGTCTTCTTTTAGCTTGGATATTTTAAAATTTTGGAGGTTTTATTCTATTTCTTTTTTTTTCAGTTTTGTTAGCATATAACTACATATTAGTTCCTGTCAATTATTTTTATTTCTTCTAATTTTATTGTGATTTTATTTTGTTTGCTATTTTGTTGATTTGATTTCCTGTCCTCTTCTTTTAATAAGGTTGGTTTTTAAAAGGCCTATCAATTTTGTTTATTAAATAACCATAAAGAGCTTCAAGGCAGGAAGACCTGACTTTAAATCTGGCATTAGGTATTTACTGGCCGTATGACTCTGGATGAGTCATTTAACCTCTGTTTGCCTCAGTTTTCTGATAATAATAATAATGATAATAGTAACACCTACTTCCTAGGATGACTAAGAATCAAATTAAATATTTGTAAAATACTTAGGAAAATACTTGCTTCATAGTAAGTGCTTAAGGAATATTTTTTTAAAGTTACTTCAAAGAATTAGATTTTACTTTTATTTCTACAAGTGTTTTTGGTTTCCAGTTTATCACTGCTCCACTAATATTCAATACCACCTCTTTTGTGCTTATTTTAGATTTCCAGGTAGGCTTTAAAACTTTTTAGATATATATTCAATTAATTAATCATCTCTTTTAAAATTTTGTTAATGTATTTTTAGTGATATAACTTTTCCCTTGTGGACTATTTTAGTTGCATTCTAGAAATTTTGGTATGTTGTTTCATGATTACAACTTTCTTCTAAATAATTACTGGTTCTATAGTTGTTCTTTGAACCAATCATACAGATTTCATTATTAAGTGTCCACTTAGATCTAGTTCTTCTGTTTGTTTTTCTTGAATTGATTACTATTTTTATTGCATTCTTGTCAGTAAAGGATATATTTGCTACTACCTACATTTGTTTGCAATATCACTATGCTCTAATACCTGGTCAATTTTTGTAAAAGTTCCATGTAGTGCTGAGAAATATGTATATTCCTTAGCAGTCCTATTAGAAGTCTTCTAATTTCTCCAGAAATGTGTTCATTTCTGCATTTCCCCCTTTATTTATCTTTCTGGTAGACTTAGCCAAAACTGAGATGACATTGAAATTTCCTTGTAGTTCAGCCAGTATTTCCTTCATGAATTAAGCTGGAACTTAAAAGTTTAACAGTGACATTAGTTTGTTTTTGATGGTTCCATTCATAATGAAATTTCCTAGTTTATTTCTATTTATTTGGTGAATTTTTGCTTTGCCTTTGTCTGATAGCATGATTGAGATTCTGAATTCTTTGGATTCACTTGATGGATAATAAATTGTTCTATCACTTATTTTTATTCTGTGTATGTCTTTTTCGCTTTTTTAGCTGTGTTTCTTGCTAGCAATAAATTTTGAAGGTTTAAAAAAATTTTCAATGTCACTTTTCCCCCTTTTGGAACTATTTAATCCATTCATATTTAAAGTTACAGGAGGCATATGTCTTTTTTTATTTGGTTTTAATAACTTCTAACTCCATTCTAATTTTTTTAAAGATTTTCCAACTCTGACTTTTAATTTCTTAATGACTGATATAAGAAAACATTTCCCTAATTTAGGGCTTAAATGTGTTGATGATTCTTGGAAGCCTGGTCTGGGGTTTGGGGTGTATGATATAATTTTAGAATAACAAGGAAGAGGGGGGCAGTTAGGTGGCACAGTGGATAAAGCTCAGGGCCTGGAATGAGAAAAATGAGTTCAAATTCAACCTCAGATACTCACTAGCTTTGTGATCCTGGGCAAATTATTTAATTCTATTGGCCTAAAAAAGAAAACCACCAAAAAATAAAACATGCCAGGCTACATCTTCTTTGGGGCAGCTCAGAAGCACAGTGGATAGAAGTACAGTGCCAGACCTAGAGTTGAGATTCAAATTTGGCTTCAGACTGATCTTAGACCCTGGGCAAATCACTTAATCCCAATTGCCTAGCCCTTGCCAGTCTTCTGTCTTAGAACTGATACTTAAAAAAAAAAAGATAACAGGGAGGTTTCATGGAAGTTACTGCAAATTGGAGGAAATCAAACCTAATTTCATACTGAAAAAGTGTTACACATAAAAAATGTTTCTTCTGATACAAACATATTGTGATAATGGACTTGTTAATGGGCTCTGGAGAGGCTATTTTAATTACGAGAGAGCAGGTTCTGGTAGGTCTTATCCAAAGCTAGAAAAATCTTTAAATACAAATGGCTTTGCCCATCACTGAAGGCAGTTCTTAATCTTTTTTTGTAAAATGTACTCCTTTGGTAGAATACTAAAGCCTATGAGCCTCTTAGAATCATGTTTTTAAGTGGGTAAAACAAAATATGTAGGGATGCAAAAAAAAATTGAGAGTATGTATATGTGAGTATGTATATGCATATGCAAATATATACACATGTGTGTGAGTAAACATGTTTATACATATGCAGTTTAAAAATCCTTTATTCAAGGCTTAGCCTAGTTAAATCTGGAAGACAGCACCAGGGAGTTCGTCATGAGGTGGTACATTCTTCTAAGGACAGTAACCAATGTGAAATTTCTATTAAAGTGTGAAGGAGTTAAAAGAAATCCTGATTCTTAAGAAGTGCCTTAAAATTCACAGTTATAAATATGTTCTCTAACTTGATTCTTTCAAAAATCATATGAGGTAGCTAACATAGTGATCATTATCTGTTTTACAGATGGTGAAGCTGAGGCTAAAAGCTTAAGTGACTTGACTATGTTAAACACATAAGAAGTGCCAGAAATAGAATTTTAACTTAGATATTTTGATTATACATCTAGCACTGTTCTCTGCATTCTCAGTAAGGGCAATACACATTTGAGTAAAGTCAAAAGTCCTTGAACTACTAAAGTAAGATGATTTTGTAGTTTTTTTCAGAGGTAAAAATTTTGTGAGAATCATCATTTCATAAATCTCTCAATCCTGTCTTGCAGAAAAACAAGGTTCCACATAACACAGATTGGAAAATGCTGGAATAAGGAATATTAAAGTATGAATAAGAACAGGTACTGATTTCAAATACTCCTTATTTTCCTAATTAGAATTTCTGGTGGGGGCAAAAACATATATTACTGATACTATCTTTCAAGTCAATATTTTTCTTTTTTGCTGAGCCTTTTTCCTACTTCTATCACATTCATGTGGCCTTCTACAATTTGTAGTTGTTGTGAAGTCACTACAACTAGGGTCATATAGCCTGTATCTTTTATTTATTTATTTTAAAAATGTATTTATTTGTTTTTTTGTTAACATTAAAATTTTCAGGTGATTTCCCCCCCCTCTATTCCCTTCCTGTACTACGGAAGCATCATTTGACAGAAAGATATTTGTAATGGAAACTGCCCAGCGACATAAAAAGAAAAGATGTTGACAACTAGAATAGACCCAGACAAATTGTGAAGTAAGTAAAGTCTATTTTTAAATTGCCACCATTATTTTTAGGACAGTGTTGTCTCCTTTTTGTAATTTTGATCCTAAATCAAGCAATCATTTCCCTTCCTCAATCAATCAAAAGGTTACCCTTAACCTATGGCAGTTTTTATTTGACTTGTGCCCGGTATTCTGATTTTGCTTTCAATCATTTCCAATCAAAATATGTTCAAATTAATTAATCAAAGCCATTAATGACACTGGCCTTCAATGTACTGTCCTCAGTGGTATCTAAACTTTAACAGTGGTCCTTTAATTAAAGGAGAGTGCCTTAAATGGCAAAATTTTATGCACTACAAACATTTCAGTGGAAATTTTTTTTTATGTCAACATATTGAACAATGTGTAAACTCAGCTCTAACCCAAGCAAAAATATATTTTGGTAAAATAAAATTGTATAGATTTTTCTTTGTAAAATACTTCTTTTTAGTTAGAGTAAAAATAACTGTTTTTCTCAAATCCTGAAACATAACATATATCCAAAATATCTTGCATATTAAAATGCTTTTAATTCTATCACATGAAAATTTGTGAGAAATACCTCCTTAAAACTATGTATTTAGATGTAGATGATTCCAACTTTTAGATTATAGGCAATTATGCAACAATCTGCTAAATCATTGATAAATTCCAAGGTATATACATATTTGAAACCTTGCTTTAATTTACAGATAGTAAAGCAAAAAATTCAATTTAACTTGAGTTTATTCATTTTTTTTCATCATGAGAGTGAATTTTAGAGAAGTTTCAGAAAAAATTAGCACACCTAATCTCGTCATGTTTGAGCTCCCAACTTATCTCTTGTAGTTAATGCCAGGATTGCTATTTTGCTTATAATTAAATTTGTTTTTGTTTAGAACATGTGATATGAAAGATCACCAAGGTATAGCATCAATAAAAAGTGAGCATCTCCAAGAGCAGAAGTGGTAATAGAATAGCTTTAATTTCATTTTTTAAACCCTTACCTTCCATCTTGGAGTCAATATTGTGTATTGGCCCCAAGGCAGAAGAGTGGTAAGGGTAGGCAATGGGGGTCAAGTGACTTGCCTAGGGTCACACAGCTGGGAAGTGTCTGAGGCCGGATTTGAACCTAGGACCTCCTGTCTCTAGGCCTGGCTCTCGATCCACTGAGCTACTCAGTTGCCCCCTAGAATAGCTTTAAAATAAACACTCTGTATGCAGGTTTTCTTTTTCAAGTAATCAAGATTCCAAGATAATCAAATAAACAAGTGACAGATTATTGGCTTCTATTTTTATCAGTAATATTTGGTATCTATCAACTATAACATAGATTAATTAACAACAAAGTTAGTTGGTTACCTTCCTATAATTTAAATTTAAAAGACAAAATGGATTAATCAATCAAGTTAGGTAACTACTATATACTTCTATCTTAGTGTAATATTATCATAGGCACTTGGGAAAGACATGAATGAGTGTTCCTGCCCTCAAGGATCTTACATTCTAAAAGCAGGAGAAAACATGTATAAATTTAAGTACATGCACATATATCTTAAAAAATACAAAATAAATTGAAGGAGGGGAGAAGCACTAGTATCTGGGATGGGGTAAAGAAAAGCCTCTTGTAAAAGATAACGTCAAAGCTAAACTTTGAAGGAAACTAAGGATTTTAAGAGGCAGAACTAAAGCAAGAGTACTTTCTGGAAATAGGCACAACATGTCCAAATGTAGAGAAACAAGGAAAAATGTTATACATGAGGGATATGAAGGAGAGTTTGGCTGTCCTAGAGGGCAAATGATGGAGAGTAGAATATATTAAGGCTGGGAAGGTAGTTTGGGGCCAGGCTATAAATGTCTCTAAAAGCCAAAAAGAGTAAGTTGTATATACTCCTTGTGGAAAGAAGGAACAATTAGAAAAGCAACATAGCTTGGTGCTTTAGGAATATCACTACAGCAGCAATGCAGAAGGTGGATTAGAAAGATAGACTTAAAGCAAGTATACCAAAGGAGGCAAGTAAATAGTGATAAGGGCTTGAACTAGGGTAGTGGCCATGTGATTAGAGAGAGCAAGAGAATGTTTCTGAGGTATTTCAGAGGATGTTTCAGAAGCAGATGAATAGATATGAGGAGGTGAGAGAGAGTGAGGGGTTCAGGATGACCATGATTATAAACCTAGGATACTAGAACAATGGTAGGACTCGCAAAAGAAATAGTTAAGTTCAGAAGCAGGGGAGTTAAGAGGAATGAGTTAATGAGTTCTTCTTTTGGATATGTCGAATCATGTGTCTTTAGGTCATCCAGTTAGAAATGTGTATGTAATGTGACAACTGGTGACATAGTACAGGAGAACTGGACAGTGACTAAGACTGGAGACAGAGAGCTGGGAGTCATCTACATTGTGGTAATCAAACCCAGGGAAGCTGGTGAGATCACTGAGAGGGTGCAGAAAGAGGGCCAACTACTAAACTTTATGGAATAGTCAGTTAGGGTATAGGATAGGAATGACGATGCCCCAGAGAAAGGGAATAAGGACTGACTGGTCAGACAGGCAGGAGAGGAATCAGGAAAGAAAAGGGCAAGATGATTTCCAGGAGACAAGAGTGATTGCCAGTGATGAAGAACCTTGAGCAAAAGCTATCCAAAAAGGCAAGGAAGAGATCATTGATTACTTTGAAAAAGAAGTTCCAACTTAGTAACGAAATTCTAAGCCAGATAACAAGGGATGGAGAATAAAGCATAGGACTTGGAATCAGGATGATCTGAGTTTGAATTCTGGTACAGGCACTTGCCAGCTGTGTGACCTTCGGCAAGTCAATTAACTTCTCTCATCCTCAGGATATTCGTGAGTAAATTACTATTATTAGTATCTTATCATTATCATTATCGATATCATCTACCTCACAGGATTCTTGTGAGGATCAAATAAACTAACATATATAAAGTATTTCATCGTGCATATGTAGTGCTTTAAAGGGCTACATAAATGCTAGCTAATAGGAGTAATGGGGTTCTAAGAATGATGATGAAAAAATGGTGATGATAGGTTTATAGACATCTTTTGGCTGTGAAAGGGAAGAGTAAAGGCTGTTTAGATTGTTTGTAGCCATCAGGGAAGGCATGCAGGAGACAATGAGAGGGGAAAGTTTAAAGGATGGGATAATTTTGGAGTCAAAAGGCTGGAGTAGACAGAAGAGTATGGAATCAAAGATACAAGTAAAGAAGCCAGCCTTGGTGAGGAAAAGTTCAGGCTCTCTGTCAGAGACTGGAGAAAAGGAGGAGAGAATAGGGGATGATGTAAGAGTTGTGAGATGAAAGGAAGGTCAAGTTGAATGGCTTCTATTTTCAGGGGAAAGTGTGGTGTGAGGTTCTTTGCTTCAAATGTCCAGGTTAGGGTGTGGTGTGGAAGATTTGAGAAGAGAAGAAAATTTGGACCTCCTGCTACAGAGAGTATTACAAAAGTATTCAGAAATAAAATTATTTTTCAGTTTTTAATTTACATACTACAACTCTGTTTAAAGACTTCAAAAATAATAAGCATAGAATCATAGATTTGGAAGGGCCCTCTAAAGCCATCTAGTACAACCTTTAACTGAAACATCCCTTATAAGTAGTTGGTCTCTTGCCAAAAGGCTTGTGGGGAAAGAAGTCACTAAATACTTATGAAGCACATTATGATTCTGGACAACTAGAAGTATGAGGAAGTTTTTTCTCAGTTATTATTTCCCTCTCTCTAAGGTCAATTCACTGGTTCTCTTTCTAGGTGACAAGTCTAATCACTCTTCTACAAAACAAAACTCCAAATATCAGTAAGCTAGTTATGTTACTTCTAAGCCTTCTTTTCTTTAAGAGTACATCATTTGAATAGATTTCCTAAAAGGTGGCAGTCAGATTTGGACACAATATTCAAGACATGGTGTAACCAGGGTAAAGAAGAATTGGGTTATCAGTTTCCTCTTTCTGGATACTAGTAATTACAATGATGTAATGTAGACAATGAGTTTTCTGGCTTCTTGTCTGACATATATTGACTCATATTGATTTTGCTGTCCATTATTTCCATCTCTCTCTGTTTCTCCTTCATTAATTGTTTTCTAGTCACATATCCCACACCTTATATTTGTGTAGTAGACTTGGGTCCAAATGTAAGATTTTTAACTTTATCCCAAATTATTTTTTATTACTTGATTCTTCATTCCAGTTTGTCACAATCTCACTAGATTAAAAAATGTGCTCCAGCACATAGGGACAGCTAGGTGACACAGTGAATAGAATAGAGAGTCTGAAGTTAGGAAGACCAGAGTTCAAATCTGGCCTTGGACACTTCTAGCTGTGTGACCCTGGGCAAGTCACTTACCCCTGTTTGTCTCAAGTTTCCTTAATCTGTAAAGAGCTGGACAAGAAAATGGCAAACCACTCTAGTATCTTTGACAAGAAAACCCAAAATTGGATTATGAAGAGTTAACATAACTGAAATGTCTGAACAACAAAATATTAGCTATCCCTCCCAGCATTGTATCATATGCAAATTTAATAAGTGTGCCATTTATATCTGCTGAATAAATGAATACGAAAGAAGGGATAAAGTAGTCTACAGGAATAAAATTTGGATAAGCAAATATTTTTCTTTCCTCATCTTAACTGAGCATGTCTATTTAGCATAAAAAGGAAAGAAATTTTGGAATGATGGTCTTTCTTAGTGACACTGCATTCTTGAGGTCTTATGATACAACGAGTGCCACTAATCTTCAAAAAAGAAAGGTATATGCAATTCCGCTTTTGGACCAGCAGAATAAAAGCAGACTGGGGGCTTTCTCATTTTGTATTTGTGTTCCCTGGTGGCTTCCAGAGTACTTGGCAAACTGTAGGTATTTAATAAATGCTTCCTGACTGACAGATTATAGATGTAGATTTATTTATATGCTCTACATGGGAAAGAATGTTTCAAGACAATTTGATTGTGAGAGAAAGATTCTTTTTTTTTACCTTATTTGTTATCAGTTTAGAGAACAAAATTGCAATCAAATTATAGTTTTCCCTCACTTTTTTTTTGGTTAACATTTCACATGTATATAAACCTTTTGCCATCAGCTAGTTAATTATTATTTACTTGGGTTAAAAGCAGAAAAGGTGTGTTAAGTATTTTATGTGTAATTATGCCTTGGAGGTTAATATTTAACATACAGGTTATGCCCTTCAATTGGAGGAATGGCTGAACAAACTGTGGTATATGCTGGTGAGGAATACTACTGTGCTCAAAGGAATAATAAATTGGAGGAATTCCATGGGAACTGGAAAGACCTCCAGGAACTGATGCAGAGTGAAAGGAGCAGAGCCAGAAGAACATTGTATACAGAGACCAATACACTGTGGTAAAATAGAATGTAATGGACTTCTGTACCAGCAGCAATGCAATGACCCAGGACAATTCTGAGGGACTTATGGAAAAGAACACTACTCACATTCAGAGGAAGGACTACAGGAGAGGAAACACAGCAGAAAAGCAACTGCTTGAACACATGGGCTGAGGCAGACATGATTGGGCATGTACACTTGAAACTACCACACCAATGCAACTATCAACAATTTGGAAATAAGTCTTTATAGATGACACATGTGAAAAGCGCATCAGCCATGGGGGTGGGGTGGGAGGAGTTCGGGGGGTGAAGGGGAAAGTAAGAACATGAATCATATAACCATGATAACTTTTCTAAAAAATAAAAATTGTTAAAAAAAAATAAAAAAATTTTAAAAGCAACAAAAGTCACAGAAAACAAAACAAAATAATAGAGAACTATGTTACAAGTGCCTTTCCCTGGGGAAGTCCAGAAAAATCCCAAGAAAAATGGGATATAGTGCTTAGTTAATTATGAAAGCAATTAAAATCATAAAGCTGTACGTTAGAAATTACTGTTATAAACTAAACATAAAGAAGGAAACTCATTTTGGGATTTTTAACTCATTCATTTTCAACCAAACATCCAGATTTATTTAAATTCTTATGAGAACTACAACAGTTTCACCTAAATCAAATTTTCTACAAGTTAAACATCCTTCCTATACTTAGATATGATTGTGAAAATACTTTGATCTCTATTCCCAAATTTATTCCTCTGTGTAATCCATGACAAAATATAATGTGATTTACTGTATCTCTATATGACAGCCAAGCAGCTGACAGAACTTAATAATTTGCATAAGAAAAAAAGCTTCTGGCCTAAAAATATATAAATCATTACTTAAGTACTTTAATATCATATTACAATTAAACACCTATGGTATTATCATAAGATCTTCAAACAATTCAGATTTTTCTTGACATCTTAAAAAAAGGACACTTTAAAAAATTTTCAAATTCTAATATTACAAGAAAGTAATTTTTAAAATTTATTCATTTATTTATTTATATATTTTAAATTTAGATGTTCCTATCTCACCCAAGATGGAAATCCAAGGGTCACTCTCAGGCCTGAACCCACCATGATCGATAGGGAGCTTTGCCAAGCTCAGTTTTTGTTGTCATCTGGTCATCTGTTGTCTTTAAGCAACCTGATGAGCACCCAATTTTGGGGTCTCGATAAAGTACTAAACTTTAGTGTGGATATCCAAATCTGCTTAACCCACTGTTGTTCAGAACTCCTAAGCTCATAAAATCAGCCTCAGTCTCAGTCTCCAGAGGAGCAGAAATTATAGCTGTGTGCACCAATGTGCATCCAATAAGGAAGTAATTTTAGAACACTTGATCCACAGTAATCATAATGCTGGATTGGTCCTACATTCAAGAACCATTCATTTTTTTTAAAAGAGTACATTAAAAAATTTTTTTCTGAGACATGACAATTTTTTGTCAAATGACAAAATGAGATATTTTTTCTGAAACAAGTGAGAGAATGATATAAGATACAAAGAAAGCTGCCTAGATTGATACATTGGACATCCTTAAAACAAAAACTATAAATCTGCATTTGCTCTCAATGAATTAAAAGTACTGATTAGTAGACTAGACATTAATTTACAGCTAAAAAAACTTTTTTATTTGGAAATGGTTTTTTTTCTGAAATGGTTAAAACTGAAATCTCTGTGAAATGTTCTGTCACTAAACATGGATCTAACTCCATATTTATGTTAGTAGGAAGACTGAATAAGGAGAGCTAATTTAAGATCTTCTAACTCCTTGTTCAATGCTGCTGTCACTACATAATGAGGTCTTGCTCTCTTCCCTTCATCTCTGCCTCCAGTCTGAACAAGGGATATAGGTGCCACTATTGTCCTGGGCTCT
Source organism: Gracilinanus agilis (assembly GCF_016433145.1). Taxonomy (NCBI): domain Eukaryota; kingdom Metazoa; phylum Chordata; class Mammalia; order Didelphimorphia; family Didelphidae; genus Gracilinanus; species Gracilinanus agilis. Next base: position 221,468,047 of record NC_058133.1, read on the forward strand.
GTAAAAAATTACTTTCTTCAATTAGTTCATGTGGCATCAAATACTTATCAACAAACCCTTTTAAAATATATATTTTTAAAGGTAAGGCTTTCCCTATGAACAACTGATGCTATGTTAAATCTAGCTACGAAACAGTGATGAAAAGAGTTTCCATTTACTACAAAGTATTTCAAACCTGTTTCCTCCTTTTGAAATGACTTGGGAGTTTTCTAGTAATCTCTACTATTGGATCATTGAACAAAATACTTTGCTCCATAGATTGACTATATAAAACACAACATTTTTCAGGAGGTAAAAAAGTGAATACAAGAAAACAAACATCTCCAGAGGAGGGATGATATCATTTTTATCCATTAAAATGTAACCTCCTTGAGGCCAGAGGTTCTCTCTTTTTGCATGGGTTTGAATCTTTAGCACTTAGAATAGTGCCTGGAATGTAGCAAATATTTAATAATGACTCAATCAATCAAAATAAATTTTTTTTTTTGTCAAACACTACTTGTATGTGAGAGATTATGTTAAACTGGGATTATAAAAAGAGACAAAAGACAATCCAAGCTCTCAAAGAGCTCACAATCCAGTGGGGGAAGATAACAAACAAATAAATGCAAACAAGCCATATACAAAATAAATAGGGAATAATTAATAAAGAATGAAAAGCATTTCTGAGAAAACCGAGTTTTAGTTGGCATTAAAGAAAGTCTTGGAAGCTAGTAGGAGGGATAAGAACAGGAAAAGCATTATGGGCATGGGGGGAGGGGAGGAGCCAGAGAAAATTTCTTGAGAACATAGAGACTCTTATTCTTGTGGAATGGTGTCATTGGATTGAAATTAAATCCTGAGAAGTAAGGTAAAAGAAGGCAAAAAGGCTGGAAAGGTAGGATAGCAGGTGCTTATGAGGTTCTTTGAACACCACATAAAGTAGTGATGGCAAACCTTTTAGAGACTGAGTGCCCAAACTGCAATCCTCATGTCGCATGTGAGCCGCCCCCTTACCTCAGACAGAGGAGGGAGGAATCACTCCCATTGGGCAGCTGGGCAGAGGGGCAGTGAAGGGAGGAATGTCTTCAGGTAGGTGGAGAGGAGATGAAGCAGTCCCTTCTAGCATGCATGCCATAGGTTCGCCAACATGGACATAGAACATTCTGTGTTTACTCTTGAAGGCAATAGGAAGCCACAGGAGCTTACTGAGGTGGGGATGACATGTTACACATGTGCTTTAGGAAAGCCACTGTAGAGGCTGAATGGAGGATGGAGTGGGAGAGTCTTGAGGCTGGTGGGCCACCAGTAGGCTGCAATGATCAGGCCTTGGGGGTCATGGCAGTGGCAAAGATGAGAAGAAGGCACGTTAGCATGAGATTATAAAGGTGGTACTGATAGGCTTTGGCAATAGCTTGAATATGTTGGCTGGGGGCAAAGGGAGGATGGAGAGATAGGAAGGAGTTGGGAGTTGGTTCTCTACTATTGGAGTCTTTGGAAATCCTAGGTTACCTCAGTGCCTGAAGGAGGCATTGTTCTAGGACTATGCCCCACTGCTATAACATTTTGAAACCAGGATCAGGCTTTAAACATACCACTAAACTGGAGTCTCATTGTAGCATTATTCTCATTATCCTATTATGGAATAGCCTTATAACTGAGTTTTTTTGTTCCTTCAGCTCGATTTCCTGATGATCTAAAATCAATCAGCTTGATTTTGACTCCTAGTCTTTGGAGAACAAAATCATACTATTTTCAGAGCCTAATAAGTTAAGAGCTCGATGGATTTATTTGTGGAATATGGATATTTTCTTCTAATTATTTTTTGCTTTATCTTCAATAATTTCACATATTTATATATCAGTTCCTGGTTCTAGAGACTCAGGAAGATTTGGAGTAGGGTTTAAAAACTAGCGGAGAGTTCAGATTGAATTACAGAGTAGAATACATACATTTCCAGTAGAAAACATATTTTGATGAATGTAGTTTACTTTATACTTTCTCAGAGTTTCTAGTAATTAATCTATACTCTATATTGTACTATATATTGTATTATTCTCTAATCTATATTATTCATGTGAGTTTTACCTCCCAAATTTAGTTATAAATTTCCTGGTGTATCTCCTTATAGTAGAATTGTTATTGTGCTATATATAGTCTATGTGCTTTGTAAATACTCAATGACAAATTCATCTACAGATTACTAAGGAAAAGTAGGAGAACTTGAGGGCATATCTCTAACATTCTGGAAAATATGACATGGCCAAAAATACACTGGCTTCTAATTAAATGTTAGTAAACAAATATCAGTGTGGAAAGACCTTAGATTTGACTCATTATCTAATCTTATATTTTAAAATTCATAAGAAGAATATAAGATGGAAAATTCTTCCATAAAATCTAACCAAGCTTCCTTAGAATTGAAAATGTAGCCAGGAGCTGAGTAAATACAGTAATGAAAACTGAAAAAGGAACTACAGTACTCAATACTAATATCTCTAGCCTGGATATTAAAGATCATAGCTTTAAAAAATTAAAAGAGAAGCAGTTAATAAAGCTTTCATAGCTATGGGTAGTGAATGTATTCTTAAACACAGTAGGGATGAAGGCAATTACAAAAGGTGAGATAGATATATAAAATTGTAAAACTCTTACACACAAAAAAATTAATGCATCTCGGATAAGAAGGGAAGCAGTAAAGTTGGGTAGAAATTTTTGTATTAAATATCTTTGATAAGGACTTGGTATCAGATATGAAGACAACTAATATAAACTGCATGTCAAGTCAAAAAACCTTTTTTTAAACTAATAGTAGTAGTATGTGCCAGGTATTATACTAAGAATATAGATACAAAGAAAGGCAAAAAACACTGCCCATCCTCAAGGAGTTTATAGTTTAATCAGAGGAACAATATGCAAATAACTGTGTACATACACCTCTACGTGTCTATGTATATATACAAACACACATGTATGGATATGTATATATACACACATGTGTGTATATACTCATATATGAATAGACACATCTATCTACTTGAAGTAAACAATGGAGGCAGGAAGGAGGTAGAAGACTAGAAAGGTAGAAAGGGGCTAGATTATGGAGGCAGACTTTAAAAATCAGATGATGTATTTGATTCTAATATGCTATAATTTGTAATCTACTGAATGTTCATCAGATTTGACCTTTGGGAAGTTTCGTTTGACACATGAGGATGGAAATGGTAGGGGAAAACTCAAGGCAAGGATATCAATCAAAAGACTATTATAGGGCAGCTGGGTAGCTCAGTGGAGTGAGAGTCAGGCCTAGAGACAGGAGGTCCTAGGTTCAAACCCAGCCTCAGCCACTTCCCAGCTGTGTGACCCTGGGCAAGTCACTTGACCCCTATTGCCCACCCTTACCACTCTTCCACCTATGAGACAATACACCGAAATTAAGGGTTTAAAAAAAAAGACTATTATAAATTGTACAGATGTGGCATGATGAAGTCCTGCAGGATTAGGGAAGCAAATATCAAAGAAGTGAAGAGAAGGTATATGAAAGATGCTATTAAGGCAGAATCTCTAGGACCCATCAAATGATTGAACATGATGGGGGTACTTGTGTATGGGGAAATAGACTGAGGGTCCAGGAAGACATCTAAGTTGTGAGCACTGGTGACTGGGAGGATGATTGGAGCCTTTAACAAGAATATAGAGATGTCAGGAAGAGGGAAAGGTTTGAGTGAGAAAGATAATGAATATCATTCTGGAAATGCTGAGTTAAAAATGTCTACAGGACATCTAGTTTGAGATATCCAATAGGCAGTTGGAGATATAAGATTTCATGAAGGTCAGGAGAGAGATTAGGGTTAGATAAATCCATCTGAGAATCATTTGCATGAGATGATCCATGAGAGGTAAAAAGATCAAACATTATAGTATAAAAAGAGAAAACAAAAAAAGACTCAGAATAGAAATGTGAGGGACACATATGGTTATCAGGGACAACCTAGATGATGATCTAGCAGAGGAGACTAAAAAGGAACAATCAGACAGATAGGAAGAGAACCAAGATCGGGCAGACCCCTGAAAATATGGAGAAAAGGAATATCAAGAAGAAGGTAACTCATAGTACCAAAGGCTGAAGAAAAGTGAAGAAGGATATGGACTGAGAAAAGGCAATGAAAAGATCTGTAATGTTAGAGCAATTTCAGTTGAATAATGAGACTGAAAACCAGATAATAGAGGAATTAAGAGAGAGAAAAGGAAGTGGAAGCATGGATTCTAGTAAGAAATAAGTCCACAATTGTGAAACACTGTGAATAATACAAGATTGTTTCTAATGTATTAATCATTTTTACTTAATTTGTAATAATAACTGTATTAAGCACTGGGGGTACACATTAAAAAGCAAAGATATGTTCTGTCTCACAAGGACACATGTTAATCGGGGAAGACAACACACAGAGGTAGCAAGTAGCAGGTTGGTCAAGGGGCAGTATCTTGGCCTGAAATGTTAAAGGGATAGTGGGGAATAGGTTGACCACAGCCTTTCTAGTAGCATTGTCAAGGACCAATTTGATTATTTTTGTCAAATTAGAGATAGAGGGAAGGGAAGGGAGGCAAAGAGTAATCAGGTGGCAAGGTGACTGTTAATGAGAAGTTTGGGGATAAAGTAAGCTATGGATGGGGGGTGGCCTGGCCTGAAAGAGAGTACAATGTGGAAGACTCAACAATGTGGACAGCAAGGGCCAAAGGTGCAAGGTCTGGAGATGAAAAGTTATATCCCCAGAGCCCAATTTCTGAGGTTTTAAGTGGCTAGGAGATGATCAAGGAGTAAAGAGTTAGATGGCTTGGGTTTCATTTTATTTTGGGTTTATTAAGAAAGCTGAGCCAGGCCTGAAGTCAGGAAAATCTGAGTTCAAATTTGACCTCAGACAATGACTGTTTGACCCTAGGAAGTAAAAACCTCTGTTTTTCTAGGTTTCCTCAACTGTAGAATGGGGATAATTACCTCCCACAGCTGTTGTGAAGATCAAATGAGATTATATTTGTAAATACTTAGCACAGTGCCCAGCATGTAGTAGATGCTATATATTTATTTCCTTCCTTCTTAAAGCCAAAAATATTTCATTAACCAGGGGCATATTTTCTTAAGAACTTCTCTAAACCTTGTTATGGAGGATCTTGTACTATAGACTCATTTTACATGACTGGGCTTGTACTTAAAGCCTTGTTGGACTAGAAGAACTACTAGTGAGAACTTATCCTCTTCTAGCATTTTCTTTAAGATCCCAGGGTCACCACCACTCCATGTGAAACACTAAATTAGGATTTATGGAAGATGAAATATATTGTAGAACTCAAATGTTAACAACATTTATATAATGCTACAGTTTACAAAAGTGCTTTACATAAATTATTTCATTTGATCTTCACTACAACTCTGTGGGGTATGTACTATTATAATCCTCATTTTATAGATGAAGAAGCTGAGACAAATAGAGATTAAGTGTCTTGGTAGGGTCACAAAGCTAATACTTCTCTGGGGCAGGATTTGAATTTAGGTATTCCTGATTCCAGGTCTAGTATTGTGCCAGCTGGAAAGACAGTTATATTTTAATAGAAGCTTGTCTTATTATCTCTAATAGATTTCTTTCAGAAAAATTAGGGATGAGTTGGAAATTAATTTTTACCCACCCCCAAGAAGTGCTATTTTATTCACCTTTGCATTCTCCTCAGTACCTAGCACAGTGCCTTGCCTAAATGAAATTCTCAATAAATGATTATTGATCAAATTATTGAATGACTTCCCTTCTCTGGATATTAGTTTCCTTATATGAAAAATGAAAAGATTAGAAATGGATGACCTCTAAGATACCTTCCATTTCTGGAAATTATGACCCTTATCAAATTAAACCTCTTCACATCTAGTAAACATTGAAGCTTCATATTCCTGGCATTATCAAGGAATAAAGTATACTATAAAGTCAATTTTGCAGATAATTAAGGTATTAAAACATTTTAGTCATTCTTATGGAAATTTGACTGTGAATTATACATTTAATTACATAGAGAATATTAAAGTATATGAATGATCATTAAATATTTAAGTAGAGGCTTATTAAGTAGTTTTAATATACAATCAAACCTTTTGTGACACAGGATCATTTTGATGAACATCAGTTATCTTTCTGTGTGATAAAGGAGTGAATTTTTTAGATGTTACTAAGTGCTTAATATTGCTTGTCTTTCTACTAACCACTTTTAGATTTGTGGGCTTTTAATTTATATGAATAGTTTCATAGTTTTTCACTTTTCTTCATCATTATATAAATATAAAGCCATTACTTCATATGGCTTTTACCTAAGCTAATCTCCCCTGCTTGCAATCTATATTAAGAAACCAGAAAGCCTGTAAAAAACAAAGTTTAGCTGATGGTAAAAATGGACTAGATCTAGAATGGAAGGGTCATGGAGACGAGTCTTATATAAGGTTGGCAAGTGGAGATATATTGCTGGCAACAGACAACAAAAGGAAGTCCAGGAATACAGGTAGATAGCATGAAGGAGGTTTAAAAATGTAGACGTCATGGAAGACAAGCATTAGTGGAGTTAGCAGCAAAAAGTGAGAGAACAAGACTAAAAGGCAAGTTGACATAATGAAGTTCAAGAAGTAAGCAAAGAGAACTCATTCATAGGAATTGAGCCACTAAATAGGGGCTTAGTCACAAGAAATAAATTAGTAATTAGGGTAGGACCACACAATGTCTGATTTTACAATAACAAGTAATGAGTGATAGAATGAGTCCAAGCTGTTATCCAATGAGTTTCTTAGTCTAGGGATAAAAGAAGTTCTACTAATAAAGTAACTACAATATCTATACTTTTTGGTGCAGAAATATCATAGTTTGGCAAGGGTACTAAGGAAGCCCAAGAAGTTCAAAGATAAAAAGAGAGGCACCTTCTACACCATAATGTTTATAGCAGCACTTTTTGTTAATGAATACGCAGAACACAGGTCACACATAAAAATGGGAAGAACTACATGAATTCACATAGAATGAAGTAAGCAGAACAAGGAAAACAACATACATGACCCTGAATGCTGAGTAGATAATAGTAATCAAATGTATGCTTATAGAAGAGAGAAGAAAATGTACCACCCTCCCTTCATAGCAGACTTTGAGGAGTGAGAAAGGGAACAATATATTTGGAATAAAGAAAATGTAAAAAAAATATCAAATTTTGTATAAGCTAAAGTAAATAAGCTTTGGTGCATGGGAGTCTCCTCTGTGGTTTAAAGTAAATGGATTTTATCACAAGAATATTTTTAGTTATATACACACAAACACATACCAGTTTATGTCCAAATTTGTATTTATATTTCAGTAGGTTAAGATATCTGGAAACTGAACTTGGAAAAGTGATATTAAACTTCCACAGAGAAGTGCCTAAATGGTGCTATATACCCCACGGAATTGAAATAATTACACTATTTTCTAACTGGGGTGATGAAGCTAAATGAACCCATTCTTTTTGTGGCTCTTTTGTCATTTGTGTTGATACTTGTGCTCTGATCCCTTGATAATGGGTATTTGCAATTAGAAGCGTCTAGTTGGTACTTTGGTCTCTGTTTTAGAGAAGAGGAAGTTCTCAACAGGACTTGTGATTGAGATAGGAGCTTCAGCAGATTTAAAAAGAGAAACAACTTTTGCTTTCTCTAATTTTCTTAATTCAAATGTGTCAGACCCTTTAGCTCATTCTTAAACTTCTAAGGAAACTAAGGCTACCTTCTTTCCTGACCCTTCCCCAGGAGCAATCTATTATAGCAGCATAGATTTTGTTAGAAAAATGTGTGTGTGTGTGTGTGTGTGTGTGTGTGTGTGTGTTTATTTAGTAAGTCTGAGATTGGATCTGAAGCCACTAGCTGCTGCTTCTGCTTTGTATTTATTCCTCTGAGTAATAGTGACTGAATAGTGCTTCTAAGATGAATGTTTCAAAATTTGGTGGCTACGTTGTGAGCTCAAAAGGTGCAGAGCCATTGAGTGTGGTGGCAAGAAATGTTTCTTGTAGCTTTATAAGAAAAGATGCCCACAAAAATGAGCTGTGCATATTTGCTAGAATATCTGCCTTTTAGTGAGCTGCGTGAATGATACACATCTAAGGTAAAAGTAAAATAATTGGTGGTCCTAAAAAGTGGTTCATGTTTTATTAACCCCCTCAGAAGTATATAATTGGAATTACAGGTTACTGCTTCATGTTTTAAGTATTTTTTTATAAATAATTATGACCAAATTTTAGTGGTATAGAAAATACATAGCTATTTCATATCTTTATCTACTATTTTATACATTAAGAAACTTTTCTAGATAGGACTTTAAATCCCTTCAGGGGAAACTCCAGACATGAACCAAATCCAAATTTTGTTGAATGCTGAATGATCCTTGGTAAGTCATTTAACCTCTGTTTGACTTAGTTTCTTATCTGTAAAACTGGGGCCTATTATAGTACCTATCTATAGGGTTATTATAAGGAACAAAGGAGATAATATTTGTAAAGTGCTTTGAAAACCTTAAAATTCTATAAGAAATGTTAGGTATTGTTATTATTATTATTACTTTGGCAGAGTTATAAAATTGGCAAAGTAATCAAATTTCTCAATATGAATGCATGTTACAATAAAGAAAAATGTTAATTCTAATTCATAATTACTTTATAAGTTACAAATTATGACCCTCATAAGGGAGAAAGGACTAATAATTTATGCTATCTGTGACATTTAGAGTTTTGACTTTAATACAAAAGCAATGAACAGTGAGTTCACTTCCATAGTTTACCTTTTCCAATGTTAACTCTGTTTCAGCTGCATATGTCATTTTCATTTCTAACTTCATTTTTTCTGAGTCAGCCTTCAATTTGTTGACAATAGTCTCATGGTCTCTAGCTGTTCGCTGCTTTTCCTCTTCATGAAGAAGTCCAAGCTCTACAAGCTGTTGTTTCCTTTGAGAATTTACTTGAATCAGTTCTTCTCTCAACTTGTGAACTTGGGCCTCCATATCAGAGATAACCTATTTTTTAAAAAGGGAAGAACTCTTATTAAGAATGGCACTCTTAGAAAAAGTCTTTCTTAAGTATTATGAAAATAAGTGGAAATGCTATCTTCTTCCTTCTTCCCTCTTCCTGCAACTCTTAAGCATATATTGTAAGTCTTAAGGAAACCTCTCCATTAGTCATATTATTGCACTAAGAAGTTAAATATATTTCTACCATTTTGGGTGGCAACACTGCAAAATTTTCTGAAAGAATTGACAGAATGCTCATGAGATTAGGCATGAGATACCCTCAACTAATATTGAATAAATTAAAATTTCTCTACATAGGAACCAAGCCAAGAAGGTCCCTACATATAATTAAAAAAATTTAAATGAAGATTAGGCCTAATTTAGGAGAATAGGAATCATGAATGAAATCATGAAAAAATAGTCATTTCATCATTATAATGATAAAAAGGAATAAATTATTTAAATTTACATTAAAATCCCATATTTTATTATTTTAAAGAATATAATTATTTCCACATGAAATTTCTGAACTACAGACACTTCCACCTGAATCTACCAGATTAGAATTGACAAGCACTATAGAGCATTTTGTCTTAACAAACAGAAGAGATATTCTGATCTGTTGAACAAGAGAAGTAGAGTAATCCATTTCATGCTTGCCTCTGCAGATAATGTAGCCTTGCAACTGGCACTGCTGTTGTGCAGGGTTTGAAACTGATGACTCTGCCTTTCATTTTCTAGTGGGAGATGGTACCAGAGATAATATTTAATATTATTTCTATATATTGGTTTCTCTATGCTAGACATTTCAGGATGAACATTTCCATAAAAATAAACTGTTAGCAAAGCAGTGCTTTCTGCTCCTCTTTTAACATGATGATTTATATGATTCTGAACTCAAATATCAAGTGCATCAACATGGCAAAGGGAGAGAAAAGGCTGCTCAATTTCAAGCAAAAATCTACTACTGTTAAATCAGCACATGACTTTAAAGAGGTGTACAAATCTGATATAATATTAAAATGATATTAGCTAATTAAATTAAGGAGCACATAATTTAGAGGCTCAAATCTTACAATAAAGAAAAATATTGCTTTACTTTATAAGCTGTCTCAAAACTAAAGTGTTGATTTTCCCAGTGTAATTATTTTTTAAAAGCACAAGCCACAATTCTAGGCCTTCTAAACAAATGCAGTTTCAATCAAACAAAATTCATTGTTTAGGGTAGTATTTTTATTCTTTTAATACAGAATGAATTACCCAATGAACAAATCGAAGGAAAAAAAACCTTTTAATTTGAAGAGATTAAAAACATAAACTGGTTAAAAAAGCTACCAATCTACATTTATAAGGAGAATTTCCATGAAATTTAGTTACCAATAAAATTGCAGGTTAATTACTCAATCAACCAATGAATAAGAACTAAATGCCTATTATGTTCTAAGCACTGGTGCTTAGAACTAAGGTGCTGGTGAAATAAAGGCAAAAGTGAAATCATCTCTGCCCTTAAGAATCTGGGAAACTGTGAGCTTCATAATTATTATTATTATAATATATCAATATATTATTTCCTACCTAATATTAGTTTGACAGCTTCTATTGCTTGTCATGTCCCTGTACTAATTAATCACTAGCCATTAAAAATATTACCAGCCTTCTTCTCTCATTCTCTTATCCTCATCCACATTGCCTCAGATTCTTGAAGAGGCCAATAAAGATGGTAGTAGGAGGAAGTATCGTAGCCCAGTTCTCTTTATAATTCTGACAAAAATCAGAATAGACCAAGATATCATAGGAAAATCCAAAGAGAAATGATATATTTTCTCAGCCTATATCCCTATTGAAAGACTGACAGAGGTCTTTGTGGATAGAGTCTAAGCACTGTGGATAGAGTCTAGCCAGGAAGGCACCTTGCTGTACGTTCTAATAGTTAGACTGAACTGGGGTTATGGCTATGTGGTAGGGCAGGAAGTGGACCTGGTTCCAGCAGGGAGGGTCTCACACTGTGCAGAAAGCAGCAACAAAAGTGAATTGTTTGCCCTGTCACTCATTGGGTCACAGTACTGGTGAGCTGGGTCACAAATCCAATGTGGACTGAGGAGATACCCAATATTAGGAAATGGCTGACCTCTGGCTGCAAAGTGGCAAAGAACAGTTGATGGCTCAGGTTTTGTACTTGGCAAGGAACAGAAACAGAAAAGAACAACAACTGAGTGGCTCTGATCATGGAGTATGGTCTCAAATTCAGCACCTAGTCTGATATAGGACCTACAGCAGGGTAGTCAGGATAGGAAAGACTAAGGATGAACTTGGAGTTCTGTCAGTCTGAACCCACAGAATCTTTTAGCTAGATGACAAGGGACTGGACCAGCAGCACTAGAACTCTAATCCTGGGCAAGCCTGCAGTTGTGTCACCCAAACCCCAAACTGGAGTCAGCAGTTCTAGATCTGACCGAGATGGTTGCATTGAAAAATTTCAATGTCTTTGGACTGAAGATCCATTGAGATCCTTGAAGAATACAGTACCCAATCCTATAGCAGCAGACCAAATGAGGCCCAGACATTTCCCTCAAAGTACAAAGAGTCTAGGCAAATAAGTTGGGAAGATTGTTTAAATTGTAATCAAATTCTCTTTTACCACCTTCTTTGTAAAGAGAAGGCAGTAAATAATAAAAAGAAAATGGACAACATGGGTGGAAATATTCAATTAACAATAATAAGCATGAAACAAATGGGATGAACTTATTGGTAAAATGGAAGAGGACAGAAGAATGGATTTTAAAATTGAAATATAAATTTAAAAAAAAACATACTTGGAGTATAAATATACATATAGAGTTAAAATAAGGGGAAGGCTCAAAATGAACTATTTGTTTCTGGGGAACTTTAAAAGAGTGATAGTAGTCATGACTTTAGACAATGCCACAGACATTAAAAAGAAATAAGGGTGGATCAAAGTCTAAATCCTGTTTTAGCCTTCTGTCTTTCAGTTATATAAAATTCTGCTGTTTGGGCTGCACTTAAAGAGGTTCATTTTTTTTTTTAAAAAAAAGGTTCTAAATTGATCCAATTCTTTTAAGAAAACAAGATGATTTCAGATTATGATCTCAAAGGGACCCTTCAGCTTTGAAACATTCCCTGTAAAATTGTTCAAGAAAAAAAAAAGTTAAAAAATTTCAAGACAATGAAGCTTGTTTCTATGTTTTTCATTTAGCCTTTTTGTCAGATCCTTTCAGAAAATTAGTCTCCTATCTGTACTATTCATTTGAAGTTTAAACTCTTTATTTGAACCTGATTTTTATGTATTTTACATGAGATATACATATTGTTATATTCCTTATTCAATATAAGAAGAATGTTAAATATATTTTATGAATGAGTACTCAGGGATTTCATTTATTTTATTATTGCAAACCCTTTTTTATAAATCATCAGAAAATCATTAAGCTAGTTTGTTGAAATAACTTGAGAAGTAAATATTTGGGTGAATAAATTTTGGATTTTTTTTTTAAACCCTTGTACTTCGGTGTATTGTCTTATAGATGGAAGATTGGTAAGGGTGGGCAATGGGGGCCAAGTGACTTGCCCAGGGTCACACAGCTGGGAAGTGGCTGAGGCCGGGTTTGAACCTAGGACCTCCTGTCTCTAGGCCTGACTCTCACTCCACTGAGCTACCCAGCTGCCCCTGGATTATTTTTTTAAAAAGAGATTATACTTGGCTTTTCCCCTAATTTTGTGTTTTTTTTGAAAATGAAAACATTTCAAATGGTAATGTCTTTTTAAATATACTGCCAATGTAAATAATTTCAGATGATTTTCCTAAATAAACTTTTATATTCTAAAGGATTCGAAACAGTGGATTTTCAAAGATATCTTCATTCAGTAAATCCCCTTACTTTGAAGATCAGTGTTTATGAAGGCTATAATACTGTATGGTATATAGGAGTAGGCTATAATGGTGGAGATTTCAATGTACCATTTTCAGACATAGACTAAACAAACAAAATAAATTTGAAAGAAATTAAGGACCTGATTAGGCTGAGGAAGCTGTAAGGTCTAGCGTTGGGCATAAATTCAACATCGAATAAGAAATAATCAGAAAGTGAATGACAGGAAAAAGACAAAGAAAATCTAGCTCAAAACTTACATTATAAGCCATTCAATTGCTGAGAAAAATAAAATTACAAGCAAACTGAGTAACATGACATGGAAAACATTGTAATTGTTTCTAAATAAATATTACAAGCGAGGAATTGAATCAACACCTGATGAAATAAATTCCCAAGAGAGCATAAAACTAAAATTAGGTGTGTAATGTACACACAAATATACAACACATATATACATTTTTAAAAAGACAGGAATGTTGGAGGAGGAATAGTACTTCCATCTGTCAAATCATATTTTTTGTTTTGTTTTTTGAGATGGGATACATATACATAAGTAGGTTATAAGTATAGTGGCCACTCATGGGTCAGATCTCAAATACTAATCACCAAAGAAGCTTTAACCTGTCTCTACTTAGGTTGATTTGCATCTCATTAAGCAGCCTGGAAGCTCTCTGTTCCTGGTAGCTCATCATACTGGTGCCAGGCAATTTAGATATCAAACTGGCTTCAGTCCTACCATATCTCAGAAAATCCCAGGTTCAACTGATACGTTAATACCAGCCTCTCTGGAATCAAGGACTACAGGTATGTGTCACCATGCCTGAATCCTCAAAACCATATTATAAAACACTAACCATCAAAGCAGTTATTATTGGTTAAAAAGTAGAGAAGTAGCTAAATGGAACAGATCAGACAATGGAGAATTTTAAAAAATGGAATTCAGTAACATGATGACCAATTTTTGTCTTTGTAGCTAGAAACACATGATTATACCTTGAAGGTGTAGCACATTCATAAGAAAGAAGACTAAATTGCTTAACTATTCTTTTTTTACATAATTGCTTTGTTCATTAAGTAGATATTCATAGATAAAAAAATCTTACAATTCCAACTGCCTTTCAAACATCTTAAACTGGATGTCCAATAGACATCTTGAACTCAATACCTGCTTTTTGGATTAGTTCTTTGCAGAGAGTTAAATACTGGTCAGAAAAAAAATTAACCCAGAGAAATACAACTATCCTCAAAGTCAGCTAAATTTACAAAGTAAGCAGGTTATGATCTGGTGAAGAATCTAGCCAAGGAGTCAGAGGAAGAGTGATCAGACATGTAGAAGAGATAACTAGGAGATAGTGGTGTCCCCAAAACTAGGAAGAAAACATTATCAAGGAGGAGAGGGTGATCAACAGTGGCAAAAGCTTCAGATATTGAGGGGAATAAGGATTGAGAAAAGGTTGCTGGATTTGGCAACTCAGAGAACATTAGTAACTTTGGGGAGAATGGTTTCAATGGAATAAGGTTGGAAGTCAGATTAAAAAGGTTTAAGAAGAGAATGAGAAAAGAGACAGTAAAGGCATTTAATTTAGACAGCCTCTTCCAGGAGAATTAGCTTCCAAGGACAGAAGAAATGTAGAACTTTTGATAGCAGGAGAGGATTAGGTAAGAGTTTCTTTTTTCAGAATAGGGGAATTATAAGCATGTTTTAGGCAGTAGGAATGAGCTAGTAGAGAGAGAGAGATCAAAAATAAAATTGAGAGTGGGGATAACAGCAGATGATATGTTAGAGCAGATGAGATGGAATGAGATGATTGTTTGAACAAGTAAGTAGAGAGGTTAATTTTGGTAAGAAGTAAAGCCACTTTATCATGTGAGCCACGGGTGAAAGAGAACAAGACACCTGAGTGATAGGTGAGGAAGCAGAGAGAAGAGGAAGTTCACAGTGAATGACATCATTTTTTCCTTCTAAAACATAAGGAAAGGTTCTCAACTGAGAGAATGGTGAGGAGTGGAAGTGTTGAAGAAGGATGAAAAACTTTGGGAGAGCTTTTATGGAGAGTGAGAGAGTGAGTTGATAAGAGAGGTAAAGTAGGATTGCCTAGCAGCAGTGAGGACACAATTGATGTTATATAACATAAATTTTATAGCAGATTCAGTCAGAACTGTTGCAAGAAGCAGAAGGGGACAATAAACTCCAGGAAAATCCTTGTAATTCAATTTCTTTTTTTTTTTAACACTTACCTTCCATCTTAGAATCAATACTATGTATTGGTTTGAAGGCAGAAGAGTAGTATGGGCGAGGCAATGGGACTTAAGTGATTTGCCCAGGGTCACACAGCTAGGAAGTGTCTGAGGCCAGATTTGAACCCAGGACCTCTCTGGGTTCTGTTTCTGGGCCTGACTATCCACTGAGCCACCTAGTTGCCCCCTGTAATTCAATTTCTGATGAAAATTTAAGACAAAAAATGAGTCTTATTACTATAACACATTTTCAAGTACAAAATATACTTCTATAATTCAGTGCAATTCCACATTCATCAATAGTGTCACATTCATATCTATACAAATTCCTAACTCCTAACTTCTGCCATTATATTTGCCAAAGTCCCAAGACCTACTTATTTATAGCCCTAAAATCATATAGTGTGCAAACTTAGTTTGATACCCATTTTACAATGTATTTATTAATTATGAAGTCACTTATATGACATATTAATAACAAAAAGTGCTTAATATGTAAAGGTGTTTCTACAGTGTTATTGTTTCCTCCCTAATCAGTGGTAGTTAGTTACTTGGCTGTGCTACTATTTTAAAATCTAACCCACGTCTCAAGATTAGTCCCCATCCAGAAGGGGAGTATACATATACAAGATTCTGTAATGTTCTTTGACTGGACAATCAAATTCACATTCCTGGTATTCTGGTATTCTGGTATTCCTGGTATTCTGATCACTGATGTTTTGATTTGTTTTGTTTTGATTTGATTTAACTGTATACCCAAAGTTTGAACCTTTTGATTACTTTAACTTCTGATACCTGCTTTCCTACTAGTTTGTGGCTTAGGTTCTTAAACACTCATGAATATAAACTTTTAAATATGTCTTCTTTTTTGTTAGGTTTTTGGTATAACGTACCTTTCCAAATTTCATTAACAAGAAGTCCAATGTAAGTGACTAGCTGCTCTAGTTCTGCCCTTTACCTGGCAACCCCTGATGTGCTGTTGCTCATAGTTTGGACATCCATTAACATGTTACTTAAGATTATCCTCAAGTTTTCTGCTGAACAATTTAGGAAGAGGTAGTAGCAGTTATCCAGTAGCTACTCTACTTACTTTGAGATCCTAAAAGGTGTTAGCAATAAAATAAATGTATTGTCAAGTTAGAAACAGAAAAAATCACGTTGCCATGGATATAGAATCATCTTGCTATGACCTATATTTTTTCCTAACAATTCTAAATTTAAGAAAAAACCAAGAGGTAAGATATACTATTTATAAATGTGTCAAATTACCAACTGTAGGGTAGAAACTACATATTATTTTTCTTGTAGCATTTGTTAACACTATTTTTCTTGTATAAATATTGCTTATTTTTTAAAAAGCAAGTTAATTTGAACAGGTTATATACATGCTATATCAATTTCATAATTAATACATGGCAAAACTGGATCCAGGGTTGACAGGGGTGGGTGTAATTAAAGTAGTGATGCTCACTTAATTTTAATTAATTGGTATATAAACTTCATTTTTAAAATCTTTTTTGTAGAACTTGATAATTTTTAAAAGTACTTTACAATTATCATTCAATTTGATACAAATAACCCTACTGAAGTAGGTAGATTGGTGTTATTCCCATTTTTATAAATGAGGAAATTAAGGCCCAAAGAATTTGAGTTTCTTAGGGTCACCCAGAGTATTAAATGGCAGTTAGTTTAAGACTCACTACTAGTCTCATGTTTTTTCCACTTGACCTCTTTGAAAAATCAAATCTCATATTTCTGTATTAAGAAGAACTTTGAACTAAGACATATTCCAGGTAAATTAATATTTTCTGTTTTAATTATAAATTTCAATTTTAAAAGTAAATTCCATTTTAATCAATGAGATGACAATTGGATTAATAGCATCTAAACTAACAATAAGGTTCTGAGCAAGAAATCCAAAATAAAGCTGCTTCAGATAATAAATTACATTTGGCTAATGAAATGCTGTGAGGGTTGCCCAATATCATTAGAGCAGTGATGGTGAACCTTTTAGAGGGGTGGGTGTTGTGAGAAATATCCATAGGCGTGTGTAGAGGGGGAGGGGAACAGCCCAGCTCCACAACCCTCTGGTTTTCTAAAAATGAATTCTGGCAAACTCTGGGTTGGGGTGATGGCCCACATGCCCACAGAGGGGTTCTGAGTACCCCCTACAGCATGCATAGGTTTTGCCACCATGGGTCCAGAGTCACTACTCTGTTAATTTAGTTACCAGGGTAAACAAACCTCTTTCACAAATGATTAAAAGAATCTAAATTCAATGCCTCAGACATCATAAACAATTAATAAATATTTATTAAGTAAAAGTAAGAACAAGATATAATTAGAAGACACAGATATTTTAAAACTGTGTTTCTATATGTCAAATAAATAAATGATCATCAAAACAGAGGCTAGGGAAAATTCTCAAGTTGATATAATTTGATCTCCAAGGAGTCTGCAATTAAGAGAAGAGTAGAAAGGATTGAATCCCACCCCATCTCAACCACCAAGTCTCCAACACAACTACACTGTCCTCCTTAAGCACTTCTTCACTTTGTTTTCTCCTACTTCTGGCCTTTGCATTCAATAAACTCCTGTGGCCTCCTATTGACTCATGTATTAGTTTATCTTTATCTGCTCATTTAAACAAATTCTATTTGTTATATAATATATAATATTGAACAGCAATATATGTGTGTTTTATGAATAAATACATATGTAAATATTGGGGTGATTATGCAAATGTTTATTGATGATCAAAAAGCTTGCAGGGCACTTGTTAAGACACTTTCATGAAAACAGTGTATGTATTTTAAGGGAGTAAAATAAGATTAGAAATTATTATTACTGTTCTAAACTGGTGATGCCTTTCTCTACTGGTAAAAATACAATGGTAGAAGAGACTTATAATACACATGAGATATAGATATGTAATACAGAGAAGTAATATGTGTGTGATGCTTATATGCACATACATATATGTGTGTATATGAAATGCAGAGAAGAAAGGAAAATTAATCTATTCCACCCCAAATTCTCCAGTTATCAGATCTTAATCTTTCCTCATCCCATCAAGAATAAGGAGAGAAGGATAAAAAGAAAAAAGTATATAAAAAAAGAGAAAAAAAGCGAGAATCATTTGAAGACAAGAAAGGATAACTGTGCCTGCTAAATCAGGAGCCTCTGTTGACCCAGAATTGACCAAAACTGCATGTGATGCTCCCTTTGGAAGTTCTATTCACAAGAATTGCCTACATTGGGGGTATATAGGTGGCTTGGTGAATTGAGAATTATGTCTCAGTGAAGGGAAGTCCTAGGTTCAAATTTGAACTCAGATACTTTCTACCTGTTTGACTTTGGCAAGTCACTTAACCTCCATTAGCTAGCCCTTACCACTCTTCCACCTTGGAACAATACACAGTATTGATTCTAAGACAGAAGGTAAGGATTTAAAAAAAATGGCCTACTGTCCCAGGGCAGTTAGATATGACCATATAAAGGAGCAGCTGGTAGTAATGCCAGAAGAAAGGAGGTAAATTAAAGAGAAGTTATGGAGGAATAAACTACAGGACATGGTAACTAATTGGATATGGAGGATGAGATTGAGGAGTTAAGGATAACAACTAGGTTTTAAAAATATAAAAATTTTACAGATCTTTTCCACTATTTTCTTTTTGTTATCCTTTTCTCATTTTTATCCTTAAATGATCTCAGGACCCAATTGTACTTAGTTAAATGTTTTACCAAAGTTTTCACAATCAAGGATAGTACCCCCTACTACATTTGGACTCTACCATTTCTAGATAGAAAGAAAAGAAATAAGGAAAAAGCAGCTATTTTAGATCAAGTGTGCATAAAGAAAATATATGTTGGATATGACACAATTGTGAAGGTATTTAGAGATCAGTTCACATGTATCTGAAGAATATGATAACAAAAGTGTAGGACAAAACAAATCTTATTAGAAAGGCAAAAAAAGGCAACCAAGAGATTTTATTGATCTTTATTCTTTTTTTCCCATCAATATCAATTTTATAGGAGAATCATCATAATTGAGAAAAACATCCTTGAAAAAGAGTATTAGTAGGGAACAGGCAGGCATTTGGAAGTGATTTTCCACAGAAGACTATATCTTTACTACCATACAACTGAATGAAAGTGATAAAGAATATTAAATTTGATTCTGCTGCTTATTGTTTGGTGATTTAAAAAATATAAAATGGTTGATTAAAGCAAAATGATAGCTTTAAGGTTCTTATACCACAAAGTATCTACCATTTATTTATCAAAAATACTCAAGATTCCTTGTAGGAAAAACAAGACAGAGAGAGCTTTATTTAGTGATCCTCAGGTCATTAACATCAGATAGGACATAAAAAAGAGTTGTTGAAAGGGTCTTTAATCTTTTATTGTTTTGTTGGGTTTTTTTTTTGTTGTTGTTTTGTGTGTATCATGAACCTTTTTGGCTGATGAAACCTAAGGACCCCTTTATAAGAAAATGTTTTTCATTACAGAATAAAGTACATAAGATTACAAAGTAAACCAATTATCTTAAAATACAATTGTCAAATTAGAAAAAAAAAAGTTCAGAGACCACAAGTAAAGATCCTGGTCTAGTCTAATAAGCTCAAGGCTTCCAGGTTAAAACCCACTGAGTTGGTTTATAAAGTTGTTTTTCACAATCATGGAAGAAATCTAATAGAGTTCAAGTTGAAGAGGAATTTCTTATAATTAGTCAGTCAACAAGTATTTATTAAATAGCTATTCTGTGACAAGCACTGTTATAAGCACTGAAATATGTATGTATATGTATGTATATAAATATATATGTATATTTAGATGGTGACGCCCCTTGATGCTAATTCCATCAAGTCCCAAAATGCTACAGTTTTCCTGGAAGAGATCTGAAATAACAAAAGAGCCAAAACTAACTATCTACAATAGGCTAAAACAAGTAGATGAGGAATTTCTTTTGTCAAAGTATGAGTGAAGTTAGCTGGATAACTTACAGAGCTTGCACACAGGCACAAACACAAACACCTATGACCAACCAAGTGCAAATAAACAATAGATTGGGATGAGACCTCAATAAGAAAAGAAGAATGAATTAAATGGCCTTTGGGAATAATTCCCATATCAACAGTGAATTCCTTGAGACTAAGGATTGTTTGTTTGTTTTTTTATACTTGCATGCCCCACATTCACCTAAGGTTTTTTTTTTTAATAACTTCAAACTTTTCCCACCAACAAAGGTCCATCTTTATTTGTATCAATATTCTGCTTGTGGAGGGGCAGCTATGTGGTTCAGTGGATAGAAAGCCAAGCCTAGAGATGGAAGGTCCTGGATTCAAATATGACCTCAGATACTTCTTGGCTATTTGTCCGTGGTCAAGGCACTTAAGTCCAGTTCTCTAGCCCTTATCTTCTTTTGTCTTGGAAATGATATTTAGTATTGATTCTAAGACAGAAGATAAATATTTAAGAAGAAATTTAAAAAATATTGTACTGGTAGAGTAGCATGCTATGAGTTATATAAGACTATAGTGTCCAAAGAATTAAAAATAAGCATTGCTAATAAGATAGTAAATAAACATTTATTATTTGCCTACTCTGTGCAAGGTACTGTGCTAAGTACTGGGATACAAAAAGAAGCAAAAAGTTCTCTCCCTCAAAGAGCTCACAATATATTAGAGATAACAAGCAAAAAAAATGTATAAAGCTATATAGAGGATAAGTAGAAGATAATTAAAAGAGCAAAGAGAGAGGGTAGAAAAGGCTCTTGTAGAAGATGGAATTTTAGTTTAGACTTCAAGGAAGCCAGAGAAGCAAAAGGGAAAAGATGAGGGAGGAAGATTACTCCAGGCATAGGGGAAAGTCAGAGAATATTACTAAAGAGATGGCATGCCTTGTACATAGAACAGTAAAGGAGGTAAAAAGACATAGAAAAAGTACATAGAACAGAAAAGGACAAGGTGGGGAATAAGGTATAAGAATATCAGAAGGGTGTAGGGTATGGACTAGGTTATGAATAGCTTTAAATACCAAAAAGAGTATTTTGTATTTGATCTTGGGGACACCCCTCCCTGACATGGAATATTATTCTTCATATCCATCTCCTAGAATCATAGCTCTTTCCCAGGCTCAGCTCAAGGACTACTTCGTTCAAGAAGACTTTCTACATTTCTCAACTATTAACCTGGCCCATCAAAAATGTTTACTTTTTGAGAAGAACCAAGAGAACACTATATATAGTAGTAACAGCAATATTATACAATGAAAAACTATGAATGACTTTCCAATTCTCAAAAATACAATGAGTCAAGACAGTCCCAAAGGACTCATGATAAAAAATGCCATTTGCCTCCAGAGAAAGAACTGATGGGAGTATGGATACAGACCAACCTATACTGTATTTAATTCTTTCCTTTGGTGGGGGGGGGTTGAGTTTTCTTCCACAAAATGACCAATATGGATTGCTGACATAAAATCTATACCATATTGTTTATTATCTGAGGG
The DNA here is from genome assembly GCF_016433145.1 of Gracilinanus agilis. Classification (NCBI taxonomy): domain Eukaryota; kingdom Metazoa; phylum Chordata; class Mammalia; order Didelphimorphia; family Didelphidae; genus Gracilinanus; species Gracilinanus agilis. The sequence goes on from NC_058133.1 coordinate 221,489,717, forward strand.
AAGAAAGAGAGAAGAGAGGAAGGGAGAGAATTTGGAAATTAAAATTAAAAAAAAAGGATGTTAAAACTGTTTTTACATGTTATTGGGTAAAGATAAAATGTTATTAAAATGTTTACTTAAAAAATTGAAAGTAGGGAGTAAGTAGGGAGAGTGGTTTTGTGAGTAGGCTTGACCTGTGCTCTAGGAAAATAATTTTGACCCTTCAATGAAAGATGCAAGGAAAGATTTGAGAAAGACAGACCTATTAGTATGCTATTGCAACAGCTCAGGTGTAAAGTGATGAGTTAAGAATGGCTTACACCAGAGTGGTTGCATTGCCAGAGAGCAGAGAAGGGATGTATTAAAGAGATTTTTAAAACATGAAACTGGCAGGCCTTGGCCCTTGTCGTTGCCAGGGGCGGGGGAAGGGGAAGGACAGAAATAGCGAAGAATCAAAGATGACACCTAAGTTGTAAGTCTGAGGGACTAGGAAGATTGTGGCATCCTTAAAAATAATTTTTACTTATTTCATTAAATATTTGCCAATTACATGTACAAATTTTTAACAATTATTTAAAAAATTGAATTCCAAATTCTCTCCTTCTGCTCATCTCCCCTTGAGAAGGCAAGCAATTTGACGTTGATTATACATGTGAAGTCATGCAATACATATTTCCACATTAGCCACTTTGCAAAAAAAAAAAACACAAACAAGACAATAAAAATTAAGAAAGTACAAAAAGATAACCTTCAATATGCACTCAGAGTTCATCAGTTCTCTTTGGAGGTGGATAGCATTTTTTATCATGGGTACTTTAGAATTATCTTGGGTTGTGGTCTTGATTGATGTAGCTAAGTATTTCATAGTTGATCATTCTTCTAATATTGCTGCTACTACATACAATTTCTCCTGATTCTATTCCACTTTGTATAAGTTCATATAAGTCTTCCTAGGTTTTTCTGAAATCAGTTTGCTCTTCAATTCTCACAATTAAATACCATAGCTTTTTCAATCATTCCCCAAATGATGGGCGTGGCCTCGATTTTCAATTCTTTGCCACCACAAAAAGTTGTTATAAACACTTAAAAAAAACTAAATAGGTCCTTTTCTCTTTTCTTTGATGTCTCTGGGATACAGACCTAGTGGTGGTATTGATGAGCAAGAAATCATATAGGGCTAAACAAAAGCAAACAATTTACATTCAAATATAGGGAGATGATACAGGTGTCTACTCTAAACCATACTATCATAAGGGTTCATGAAGGGAATCTAATTAATTAGACAAGGTCTGAGAGTGTTCTGTATTGTCTTGATGGTTTTAAGTGAAGAGTGGAAAGTGAAGGGGAAGAATAACATGATGGGAAAGTGGAAAGGAAAAGCAAATTAGGGAAAATTATCTCAAAATCAAAATGTGTGAAGAAACATCTATATAAAAAAGGAGGAGGGGGTGGCAAGAACTGCTGCTGTTTGAACCTTACTCTCATTTGGACTGGAAAAAAGGAAGGACAAAACAAACATACACAAATGTTGGGTAAAGGAATACATTTAATTCAACAGGGAAATAAGAGTGAAAGAGGAGAAGACAAATTAGAAGGAAGGTAGAATAAGGGAGAGAATATTCCTAAGCAAAACAAATGTTTAACTAATGATGTATGACAATATGTATAGCTCTTTTTTGAGCATGGAATGGGAATCTGAGGGGGTGCCCATCAATTGAGGAATGGCCGGACAAGTAATGATATAGAAATATAATGAGATATTATTGTGATATGAGAAATGATGAAGGGAATGTTTTCAGAGAAACTTGTTAGATATATATGAACTGAACAGAAGTAGAACAACTTACACAATGACAACACTATGGTAAAGATAATCTTGAAAGAATTAGGGACTTTGATCAGAATAATGAACAACCATTATTCCAGAGGACTGATGATAAAACATGCTACCCATCTTCTGATGGATGTAAAGGTCTCAGAATGTAGAATCACATGCATATACACAAAAATACACAAACGTAGATATGTGTGGGTATTTATATATGTATGTTTGGACATAATCAAAGCAGGAATTTATTTGCTTGACTATACATATTTGTAAAAGGAGTTTTATTTTTCTGTCATTCTCAATGTGGAAGGAGAAGGTAGATTTATCATTGTTTGAAAAAATATATAATAAAAATACATTTTTAAATAAAGACTTTTTGATGAATGTATTATTTTGTAGAACGAATGATGAAGGAATATAGGGTGACCAGAAAGCAAAGAAAAGCACAGAAAGTATTCTAGACAAAAGAGAGATCCAGTGAAAATGCTCAGAATCTGGTAAGGGAGTATTTAATGTGGGGAACCACAAAGAGGCCAGTGTCACTGAATTGCAGAGTCCATGGGACAGAAGTAAGTATGTAATAAGACTATAAAGGTATGTAGCTAATGAAAAGGGGGAGTAGCTTATGAAGAACACTGAATGCCAAGTAAAGAATAGTTATTGCTTGCAATTAGGTTCTGGAAGGAATCTGCTAATCCAACCTGAATTGAAAAGATAATAGAACCATAAAACTAGAAGGAACCTTAGATATTGTTTAGTCTAATTCACTCATTTTATAGATGAGAGAACTAATATCATAGTTATTAAGTGATTTGCCCAACATCACCCTGGTAGTAAAAAGTAGAGTTGGTTTTGACTTGGGGTTCTCTTGATTCAGTTTTTTCCCATTGTACCATTCTCAAAAGCCTTTAGGGAAAAACACTCCCTACCTCTGCCACCAGAACACAGTGGCACAGCAGTTTAGTGGTGGAATTTAGTGACATTGTCAAGCAGCAAAGGTGAGATGGAACCAAAGATATCAGGTGCAGTAATTATAAGAATCAGAAGGAATTTTCCAATTACATGCTGGATGTGACATTTAATATCTCTGTAATAACAAATTAAAGCTTCTTATATACAAAACATAGATTGATTTCTCTGCTGATGAAAGTAAAATAGCTGTAATGAAAGTAAAACTCTTCTCTTTTATATTATTAAGGAGAATTCAGTGTTCCTTAAAAGATTGGAAGAAGTACCTTAACGTGTTCAAGAGAAAGGACAAAGTTAACTTGCATCAGGGATGGGAAGTTAAAAATGTGACATAGGAAAAAAAAAGAGAAAGATCAATGATTAGTGGTTCCTTTCCACTAAATTACATAAATATCACATAAAGAATTTGCATTTCCTATCTTTGTAACCTCTCTTGTTTTTGTCCCCTTCTCTCTTCTGACACTGCTACCATCCTCAAATAGGCACCCAATCATCTCATGCTAGACTAATATAATAGTCTTTTAGTTGGCCTCCAGGTTTTCTCTCTCCTAACCCATCTATCTTCCACTCCACTATCCAACTAAACTCCATAAAAAGAAGTAAATTTAAAGTATTTAACAGTCTTTTTATAGTATAAGTCTGACCATGTCATCAACCATTTAGCAAACTCTAGTAGCTCCCAGTTGCCTCCAGGATCAACTAAAATAATGCTGTTTTGTCTTCCAGCAAAGACCTGCCCAATACAATGGAGACCTTTTTCTAGGTCTTTTATATTTTATGGGGAATCACAGGAGCCCTCAGTCTGTTCACATGTTCTCTTTTATACTCTTTCAAGACACGTAATTGATTAAAAAGTTAAGACTACAAAATCCTGATGTGTGTATTTGTGGTATTAATTCTAAATGTGCCTGACTTGATAGTGCAAAATGTAGCATTCAAAGGTTTCAGATGTTACTAACTTTTTCTAAAAAGAGAAAAGTCAAACTGGTAAAAATTAATTAATTCATTCAATTAGAAACAACACAGTGCTAAAACAGCATTGGATCAGAATACCCAGATTCATTGCTTAGCATTTGTGATAACTTGGGCAAGTCCCTTATTTCCTGTTTTATCTGTAAAATGAAAAAAATATTTTCATAAATTGAAGCTCCCCTGTATTTCTGCATAATTCATATTAGACAAAATGGGTTAGATCAATTAGATCAGTTGGGGCTTTCTGACTGACACAAGGCAGGTAGAATGAATTGACAAATGGAAAGTGTATAAGTGACGAGGTCATCTAAACCATGACGTTTCTGAATATAAGTAGTATTGGATAGGACCTGATAATTACAAGGCATGGTCAGAGATACTTAAGAACATTCTGCCAAAGGCAGGGCTTCTTATAAAGGCCATAGCTATTTTGTTCACATAGAAACCTTAAATAAAACTTGGACTCCTCATAGAGTTTCCATTTATTGCTATTAAGAGTAATAGGACAGGGGGCGGCTGGGTAGCTCAGTGGATTGAGAGTCAGGCCTAGAGACAGGAGGTCCTAGGTTCAAATCCGGCCTCAGACACTTCCCAGCTGTGTGACCCTGGGCAAGTCACTTGACCCTCATTGCCCACCCTTACCACTCTTCCACCTATGAGACAATACACCGAAGTTAAGGGTTAAAAAAAAAAAAAAAGAGTAATAGGACAACTGCCTTGCTAATCATGGGCTCTCTGATCTGACCTAGCTTGATGACCAGGATTCTTTCTGTCCACTTCCTTTCTTTGTGTTTGATCTTGTGCTTGTGTGTTTACAAGTGTTGTCTATTCATGAAGAAGGGTAGAAGAGACTTCAGGGTCTAAGGAAAGAGGCAATGCAAATTTCCTCAATGACATGTATGAATTACTATTAGATATGGGAGAACTTGAATACAGAAGTATGTTCAGTGAGTGGGGCAGGGCTCAGAAGCAAAAAGGTAAGCAGTTAAGTTCTGCTGTGAAAAATAAACAGGGTTACTCCAATTGGAGCCCAAACACACAAAGTATGCTTGTCAAAATTGAAAATAAGTAAGAGAGCTAATATACAGAATACCAAGTAGGAGTAAAAAAAATCTCATGTGTTTAGAACATTGGGTTAAGACTAATAAGATTAAGTTAAAAAGCACAAATTTTAACGATTGTCCTTGGATTAAAAACTTAACCTTCACAAGTTAACCTTCACAAAATGTGGCAGGTATAGCTAGACAATACTTTACCTGAAAAAGATCTAGGGGTTTAAGTAGGTTTCAAGACCAATATGTGTCAAAATTGAATATAGAAGGTAAGAAAGAGAATGCAATAATTTTTAAAATAGACTTTTATATTAATATATATTATAATATTATACATAGTAAAATAATATAATATATAATAATATTAATATATTTTGTTTCTTATATCACTTATAATTTTCTCCCCTGCCTCTACTTAGTTATCCGTTATAACATTTATAAAAAGAAAAATGAAAAAATTAAGCAAAACTGATTAACACATCAAAAAGTCTGATGTTACTACATACAGAATTCCAAATCCCTGGATCCCTATCTTTGTAAAGGTTAGGAGGAGATGTCTTCTTAAAACGCTGCCTGGGACAAAGTTTGGTCATTAAAAATTTGCAACATTCAGTACTAATTTTGTTATTTTTTCTTTTCCACCTTATAATTTTGAAAGTGTTTTCCTGCTTCTTCTTACTTCATTTCGCATCAGTTAACATGTTTTTAGGGCTTCCTTGTAGTCATCATATTGACTATATCTTATAATCCACTAATATGTCCATTGATGTACAATAATATATGTAGTCATTCTCAAATTGATCAGCATTTTACTTAATTTCCCATTCTTTGCAATCATGTAAAGGGATGCTTTAAATATTTTGGTGTAAATGAATCCTTGTTTTTGTCACTGACCTCCTTCAGGTACAGGTTAGGTAACAGAATCTCTGGGTCAAAGAATGTGAGTATTTTGGTTACTTTATTAAAAAGTTAATATAAACTTTGAGATGCTTTAAGAGAGACATACACACAGGATTGTGTACTTTGTCGTACTTTGACCCAAGCAGATTACACTTAAGAGGATAATGTTTGGTTCTGGGTAGCATATTTTAGGAAGACTATTGATAAGTTGGAGAACTCCCAGATAAGGGCAGCAATGATGGTGAAGGGTATTAGGATCATACCATATTGGGTTTATTTGAAGTGGGAATGTTTAACATGGAGAAGACTTAACAGTCTTTAAATATCTGGATAATTGTCATACTGGAGGGGAGTCTTAAACTTATTTCTGCCCTCTGGGGAGAAGCAGAATAAGAGAAATGGGCTTGATAAGTGATTCCCAAAGTGGGCGCTACTGCCCCCTGGTGGGTGCTGCAGCGATCGAGGGAGGCGGTGATGGCCACACTTTTTTTGTATTACATTCTATTCTGAGTTCAATAAATAGTTTCATAATTTCCAGGGGGCCCTAAGTAATATTTTTTCCGGAAAGGGGGCGGTAAGCCAAATTATGCAGTTCCTTTCACTTATTTTATTTTTTTCTGGGTTAAAATGTGATTTCATTAATTTGGAGAACTCCAGGTACAAAAACGTTTCTTCAAAGTTTGTCTACTAACATAGAAAGTAACCAGTAACTGATGTTTTAGAGAAATATCTGGGACACCAAGACATTAAATGACTTGCCTATGATTATGCAATTACCATGTATCAGAGGGAGGACCTAAATCTAGGTTTTTCTGATAACATGGTTGATTATCTACTAGGCCACAATTGTAGTCCCCATTTAATGAGAGTAGGCCCCAATAAAATCAGAGCCATCAGCTAGCTAGAGCCAGGCATGTATGATCTTACACAAAGCACCTGATATGTTCTTGGTGGTTCCTGGCCCATTGAAGCAAACATTTCCCTGAGAAACCCTGAGATGGCTTTGGAATCAGTACCATATTTGTGTCATAAAAGGAATTTGGTAGGAGTCCTTCTTTGCTTATCATATGAAATAATTTGTATAGTATTGGGATTAGTTCTTTGAATTGCTCTTTGAATGTCTGATAGAATTCACTTGTGAATCCATCAGGCCCTGGCGATTTTTTCTTAGGGAGTTCTTTGATGGCTTGTTCAATTTCTTTTCCTGATATGGGATTATTTAGGTATTCTATTTCTTCTGCTGTTAATCTAGGCAGTTTATATTTTTGTAAATATTCATCCATATCTCCTAAATTGTTATATTTATTGCCATATAATTGGGCGAAATAGTTTTTAATGATTGCCTTAATTTCCCCTTCATTGGAGGTAAGGTCTCCCTTTTCATCTTTGATACTGTCAATTTGGTTTTCTTCTTTCCTTTTTTTTATTAGATTGACCAGTACTTTGTCTATTTTATCTGTTTCTTCAAAGTACCAGCTTCTAGTCTTATTTATTAATTCAATAGTTCTTTTACTTACGATTTTATTGATTTCTCCCTTGATTTTTAGTATTTCTAATTTAATTTTCATCTGGGGATTTTTAATTTGCTCACTTTCTAATTTTTTGAGTTGCATGCCCAAATCATTAATCTCTGCCCTCCTTAATTTGTTAATACATGCACTAAAGGATATAAATTTTCCCCTGAGTACTGCCTTGGCTGCATCCCACAGAGTTTGGTAGGATGTCTCATCATTGTCATTTTCTTCAATGAAATTGTTGATTGCTTCTATGATTTCTTCTTTGACAAATTGGTTTTGGAGAATCATGTTATTTAATTTCCAATTATTTTTTGATTTGCCTGTCTAGGTGCCCTTACTAATTATTATTTTTATTGCATTATGATCTGAGAAGGTTACATTTATTATTTCTCCTCTTTTGCATTTGTTTACAATGATTCCATGCCCTATTACGTGGTCAATCTTTGTGAATGTACCATTGCAGCTGAAAAGAAGGTGTATTCCTTTTTCTCCTATTTATTTTTCTCCACATGTCAATTAAATCTATTTTTTCTAGGACTCGTATACCCATCTGAACTGGTTCCCCACTCAGGGTTTCAGAGCCTTTGCTCCTGCCTGTGTCTGCATCCACCTGATTCTCCACCCGAGCCTGCACTCTGAGTTTGCACTCAGAGTCCGTGTGCGTTCCTCAGCTTTTTGGGGTCCTAAATCTTGCTGCTCTCAGGAACAGGCTCTGGAGCTGCCAACGACTCAATGAGCGCCCAAAACTTGCTCTATTTCTTTTGACCTGGCTTCGGCGCTGCAGGTGGTGTGTGTGTGTGTGGGGATGGGAGGATGGTTGCTCAGCCTGCGATTTAGTGAGAGCTGTTTCACCCCTTTATAGCATGGAAATGCCCTGATTCCACGTACCTTCCACTCTGCAGCCTGTTGTGGGGTCCCTCCGTTCAACTGGTTTTGTTTTTATGCCCCCTTTTGAAGTCCTGTTTGTTTTGGTCAGGAGAGGTTAAGCGCTGCTTTTTACTCTGCCGCCATCTTAACCCGGAACCTACAAATATTTATGTACAAGTCTTTTTCCTTATTATCTCTTTGGGGTATAAACCATGAAGAAGAATACACAATTCTATAGATTAATGATAGCTAGCATTTATATGGCACTTTAAGATTTGCAAAACACACACAGACACATACACACATATATAATTTAGATATAGTATTGATGTATATGTGTTATATATAAAATTTCTTATTAAATTCTTACAACAATCCTATAAGGTACTATCATTACCCCCATTTTTTAGAGGAAGAATTTTGCTTACCACAGTCCCTGGCACAGAGTAGGTACTTAAATGTTTAGTGATCTGCTGATTGACAGGCTAAGGGACACACAACCAATGAATGTGTGAAACAAAATTTTAACATAGGCCTTCTTGCCTCCAAGTCTAATATTATCCAGTTCATCATCTGGTTACTAAAGCCAAAGCAATTGATCTTAAAGTTAGGATGAACAGAGATAAAGTTAAAAGACCTCCTTAAAGATAATAAGTCTCTGTGAAGTCAAGATGGCATAGAAAAAGCAGATATTCCTCTGAGTTCCCTCAAATTCCCCTCTAAACAACTTAAAAATAATAACTCAAAACAAATTGTAGAACATCAGAACTCACAAGAAGACAGGGTGCACAATTTTCCATCCCAAGACAACTTGGAAGTTCAGCAGAAAAGTTCTGTCACACTGGGGTGAGTATGTAATGCAATTCAGCTCAAGCCATGCCATGGAAGGACCAGCCCCTGTGAGGCAGCAGCAGTTCATGAAGGCAACTGAATCATCATTGGCAATGGCTTCTGGAGCTCTCAACTTATAGTTGAAAAGGATCAGACAACTGATAAGAAGAGATTACAGAGGATTTTTGCTGGCCTTGGGGGTAGGACTATTGCATTGTTCATACACAGATCCAGGTGACAGTCTCAGATTAAAGAGCACTGGCACATCAGAGCTTACAGATGCAGTATAGTGGGGAACTTGGTCAAAAATCCAAGGAAGAAAAGAATGCCTGTGGTTCCTTGTACACTTGAGAACAGGCAAAGAGAATAGCAAACACAACTCTCTTTAGATCTTACCACTTTGGAAGAACTGAAAACTTAAAGATACCTAGGAACAACTAAAAGCAGCTACATTAAAAAAAAGATGAAGCAAACAATTAAAAAAGTCATAGTTACTATAGTAACAGAGAAGCTCAAACACAAACTTAGAAGTAGAAAACAAAGTCAAAATCATTATATCTAAAGCCTCATAGAAAAATGTGAATTGGGCTCAAGCCTAGAAGTAATTCCTGGAAGAGCTCAAAAAGGATATTTTTAAAAAATAAGAGAAGCAGAGGAAAAATTGGGGAAAGAAATGGGAGTAATTTTTAAAAAATCATGTAAAGAGTCAACAGTTTGGTAAAGGAGGCACAAAAAACACTGAAGAAATTAATATCCTAAAAAAAATAGGTCACATAGAAAAAGAGGCACAAAAATTCACTGAAGAGAACTTCTGAAAAAAAGTAGAATTAGCCAAGTAGGAAAAGATGTATAAAAATGCATTTAAGAAAATAACTCATTAAAAAAGCAGAGTTGGTCAAATGAAAAAGAGGCACAAAGGTTAACTAAACAAAATAATTTCTTGACTTCCGGTTAAGATGGCAGCAGAGTAAGGAGCAGCTGCTCCATCTCTCCTAACCAAAGCATACAGGACTCCTCAAGGGGAAATAAAAATGAACCCAGATGAAAGCAGGAACCCTACAACAGGGCACAGCATTGAAGGTACACAGAATCAAGGCATCTCCACGCTATAAAGGGGTGAAACAGCTTGCACTAAAACGTGAGAGGAAGAAGACCCTCCCGCACCCCCCACACCACACACCTTGTACAACACCAAGGCCAACGCATAAGAGTGAAAACAGGACTGGGGCACCCAGTAAATCACTAGCAGACCCAGGCTTGTGTGCTGCAAGATGAGGGACCCCAAGTGGCTGGGGGGAAGCGCATGGACTTTCCTGAGCTTCTGTGCAGGTGAAGGCACTGCCTCGGGCCAGGACAAAGATCTCTAATGCAGGGACTTTCCCCAAGCATCTTCAAGGGTGAAGGCATTACCCCAGGTGCGATTAAAGATCTCCAGCCCACGGACGTTCCCTAGCTTCTGTGTGGGTGAAGACAGTGCCCTAAGTGAGAATAAATATCTTTAAAGCAGAGACTTTCCCTAGCGTCTGTGCGGGTGAAGGCAGTGCCTTTGGCTTCAATAAAGATCTCCAGCCCAGGCTTGGATCTGGAGTGAGGACCTGGAGCAGACAGGAGAGCGGCTGTGAAAGCAGCCCCTGAGACTGCTGAAGGAGCCTCGGGCAGAGGGGCAGACCGGGGTCTACCAGGAGGCCTGACCCCAAGGACAAGGAGACAGGAGCCCCAGGGAGCTTAGCAAGTGCAGGCAGACCCTGAGTGTGAAGACAAAGGTGAAAAGGGGCGGGGCTAACGATGGCAAGCAGAGAACACCAGAAGACGAAAAAGATTATCAAGAAAAACTCTGGAACACTCGACAACTTTTACACAGAGAAAATTCAGACAACAGAGGAGGACAAACAAGTAATCATATCCAAACCTTCCCCAAAAAATGAAAGCTGGTCACAAGCTATTGAAGAGTTCAAAAATGAGATGTTGAAGAAGATGGAAGAGATCTGGCAAGAAAATAACAGCTTAAAAAGCAGAATTTTGCAATTGGAAAGTGAGACTCAGAAATCAAATGAACTGATAAGCAAATTGAACAACAGAAATGACCAGATTGAAAAGGAAAAACCAAAAGACTTTAGCCGAAAACCAAAAGATTATAGCCGAAAACCAGTCCTTAAAGGCTGGAAATGAAAAATTAGAACACAATGATCTCTCAAGACAACAAGAACAAATAAAACAAAGTCAAAAGACTGATAAAATAGAAGGAAACATGAAATATCTTAATGAAGCCAGAAAGAGACATTTCAAATATCAAGGAGCACCAATCAGGATCACACAGGATCTGGCAGCCTCCACGCTAAAAGACTGCAAGGCTTGGAACACGATATTCAGAAAGGCAAGAAAGCTGGGTCTTCAGCCACGGATCAATTACCCATCGAAACTGACTATATACTTCCAGGGGAAAGTATGGGCATTCAACAAAATTGAAGATTTCCAAGTTTTTGCACAAAAGAGACCAGGACTAAATGGAAAGTTTGATACCCAACCACAAAAATCAAGAGAAACATGAAAAGGTAAATAAGAAACAGAAGGAAAAGAAAGAAAACTTATAATATTTTAAATTAGACTTTTTAAGGGCCTCAGTAAGATCTAATTATCTGTATTCCAATGTGGAGAAATGCTATGTATAATTCTCTGCAGTGAATTCCATTCACTATTATAATATTCACTATTAGAGCAACCAGAAGAATAATTCATAGGGAGAGGATAGGATACTAAATGGTCTAAGATGACATGGGGGGTGGGAAAGAGGGAGGGAAGGAATAGAAGGGGACACCAAGAAAAATCTGAGTAAATAAGAAAAATAGGATATTCTATTATACACAAAGAGGGCATGGGAAGGGGAGGAGATAAATACTATTATAAGAAGGAGAGAAAGAGAGCATTAAGAGGGAATAATCAAACCTTACTCTCAGTGTAATCAACCCAGAGAGGGAAGAGTAGCTTTATTATCCATTTGGATAAAAAAAAATTATCTAACCCTACTGAGAAAGTCAGAAGGGATAAACCAAGAGGACCAGCGGAGTGGGGAGGTCAAAAAAAGGGAAGGGAGAAGAAGGGGGAGGGAATTCATTAGGCCTTTAAAAGCAAAAAGAGGGGACTAATAAGGGAGGGGGTAGAAAGGGAAGTTAGTCAAGGGAGGGGATAAGGGATACTGGCTTAATAGCAAACCACTGGTTTAAAAGGAAATAGTGTAAGGAGAATGGGTAGGAATAGGGGAGGATGCGAAAATGTCACCAAATGCACAACTTATAATTATAACTCTGAATGTGAATGGGATGAACTCGCTCATAAAACGGAAGCAAAAAGCAGTGTGGATTAGAAACCAAAATCCTACCAGAGGTTGTCTACAAGAAATACATATGAGGCGGGTGGACATATACAAGTTTAAGGTTAATGGCTTGAGCAAAATCTTTTGGGCATCAAATGAGAAAAAGAAGGCAGGAGTGGCTATTATGATTTCGGACAAAGCCAAAGTAAAAATAGATATGATTAAAAAAGACAGGGAAGGTCATTACATCCTGATTAAAGGCAGTATAAACAATGAGGAAATAACACTACTCAATATATATGCACCAAATGGCATAGCATCCAAATTCATAAAGGAGAACCTGGCAGAGCTGAAGAAGGAAATAGATAGTAAAACCATAATAGTGAGAGATCTAAATATTCCTCTTTCAGATGTAGATAAATCAAACCAAAAAATAAAAAACAAAGAGGTAAGAGAGGTGAATGATGTACTAGACAAATTAGTCTTAATTGATATGTGGAGAAAAATAAATAGGGAGATAAAGGAATACACCCTCTTTTCAGCTGCAAATGGTACATTCACAAAGATTGACCATGTAATAGGGCATAGAATCATTGCAAATAAATGCAAAAGAGCAGATATAATAAATGTAACCTTCTCAGATCATAATGCAATAAAAATAATAATTAGTAAGGGCACCTAGACAGGCAAATCAAAAAATAATTGGAAATTAAATAACATGATTCTCCAAAACCAATTTGTCAAAGAAGGAATCATAGAATCAATCAGCAATTTCATTGAAGAGAATGACAATGATGAGACATCCTATCAAACTCTGTGGGATGCAGCCAAGGCAGTACTCAGGGGGAAATTTATATCCTTGAGTGCATATATTAACAAATTAAGGAGGGCAGAGAATAATGAATTGGGTATGCAACTCAAAAAATTAGAAAGCGAGCAAATTAAAACCCCCTGATGAAAACTAAACTAGAAATACTAAAAATTAAGGGAGAAATTAATAAAATCGAAAGTAAAAGAACTATTGAATTAATAATTAAGACTAGAAGCTGGTATTTTGAAAAAAAACAGATAAAATTGACAAAGTACTGGTCAATCTAATAAGGAAAAGGAAAGAAGAAAACCAAATTGACAGTATTAAAGATGAAAAGGGAGACCTCACCTCTAATGAAGGGGAAATCAAGGCCCAATTGATAAATGGGCAAGAGACATGAATATGCAATTTTCAGGTAAGGAAATCAAAAGTATCAATAAGCACATGAGAAAGTGCTTTAAATTTCTAATAATTAGAGAAATGCAAATCAAAACAACTCTGAGGTATCACCTCACACCTAGCAGATTGTCTAAAATGAAAGAAGGGGAGAGTAATGAATGCTGGAGGGGATGTGGCAAAATTGGGACATTGATGTATTGCTGGTGGAGTTGTGAACTGATCCAACCATTCTGGCTGGCAATTTTGAACTATGCTCAAAGGGCTATAAAAGATTGCCTATCCTTTGATCCAGCCATACCATTGTTGGGTTTGTACCCCAAAGAGATCATAGATAAACAGACTTGTATGAAAATATTTATAGCTGAGCTTTTTGTGGTGGCAAAGAACTGGAAAATGAGGGTATGCTCTTCAATTGGGGAATGGCTGAATAAATTGTGGTATATGCTGGTGATGGAATACTATTGTGCAAAAAGGAATAATAAACTGTAGGAGTTCCAGGTTAACTGGAAAGACCTCCAAGAACTGATGCAGAGCAAAAGGAGCAGAGCCAGAAGAACACTTTACACAGAGACTGAAATACTGTGGTAAAATCGAATGTAATGGACTTCTGTACCAGCAACAATGCAATGACACAAGACAGCTCTGAGGGATTTATGGTAAAGAACGCTACCCACATTCAGAGGAAGAACTGCAGGAGAGGAAACATAGAAGATAAACAATTGCTTGAACGCATTGGTTGGGGTGGACATGATTGGGGATGGGGACTCGAAACTACCACACCAATCCAACTATCAACAATTTGGAAATAGGTCTTGATTGATGACACATGTTACAACCAGTGGAAATGCGCGTTGGCCATGGGTTGGGGGAGAGTGGGGGTTGAAGGGGAAAGTAGGGGCATGAAGCATGTAAACATGTTATAAATGAATATTAAAAAATGTTTAAAATAAAAAAAAGAATGAAAAAACAAAAAGAAAAACAAAAAAAATCCTAGAGAATAAACTAAGAAGCTTGTAGAAATAATCAACAACTTTAGCAAAGTTGCAGGATACAAAATAAATGCACATAAATCATCAGCATTTCTATATATTTCCAACACATTAGAGCAGCAAGAGGCAGAAAGAGAAACACCATTTAAAATCACCCTAGAGAATATAAAATACTTGGGAATCTATCTACCAAAACAAGCACAGCAATTATATGAAAACAACTACAAAACACTTTCCAAAGAAATAAAACTTGATCTCAAGAATTGGGAAACCATTAATTGTTCATGGGTAGGAGGAGCTAACATAATAAAAATGAAGATCCTACCCAAATTAATTTACCTATTTAGTGCCATACCTATCAAATTACCAAAAATTTCTTTACTGAAGTAGGAAAAACTATAACAAAGTTCATTTGGAATAACAAAAGATCAAGAATATCAAGGGAAATAATGAAAAAAAAATGTGAAGGAAGGGGGTCTAGCAGTACCAGATATTAAACTATACTATAAAGCAGCAGTCATCAAAACAATATGGTACTGGCTAAGAGAGGATTAGTGGAATAGACTTGGGGTTAATGACATCAGCAAGACAGTGTATGACAAACCCAAAGAGCCCAACTTTTGGGACATGAATCCACTATTAGACAAAAACTGCTGGGAAATTTGGAAAACAATATGGGACAGAGATCATAAATAAACAGACTTGTACGAAAATATTTATAGCTGAGCTTTTTGTGGTGGCAAAAAACTCGAAAAGGAGGGTATGTCCTTCAATTGGGGAACAGCTGAACAAATTGTGGTATGTGCTAGTGATGGAATACTATTGTGCTAAAAGGAATAATAAACTGGAGGAGTTCCAGGTGAACTGGAAAGACCTCCAGGAATTGATGCAGACCGAAAGGAGCAGAGCCAGAAGAACACAGTACACAGAGACTGATATACTATGGTAAAATCGAATGTAATGGACTTCTGTACCAGCAACAATGCAATGACACAAGACAGCTCTGAAGAATTTATGGTAAAGAACGCTACCCACATTCAGAGGAAGAACTGCATGAGAGGAAACATAGAAGATAAACATTTGCTTGAATGCATGGGCTGAGGCAGACATGATTGGGGATGTACACTCGAAACAACTACACCAATGCAAGTAACAACAATAGGGAAATAGGACCTGAACAAGGACACATGTTACAACCAGTGGAAATGTGCGTTTGCCATGGGTGGGGGGGAAAGAGCAGGGGTTCAAGGGGAAAGTAGGGGCATAAAGTATGTAAACAGGTTAAAAATGAATATTAATAAATGTTTTATAAAAAAAAGAAAAAAGAAAATAATTTCTTAACAATTAGAATAGAGCAAGTAGAAGTTAATGATTCCATGAGACATTAAGACATAATAATATAGGGGCAGCTAGGTGTCTCAGTGGATAAAGCGGTAAGCTTGATAAAAGGACTTCTGAGGACCAAATCCGGCCTCAGATACTTCTTAGCTCTGCAATCCCAGGCAAGTGACTTATGAAAAAAAATGTTATTCTCCTCCAGAGAAAGAACTGTTGGAGTAGAAATGCAGAAGAAAATGTTTTATTTATCACTTGTTTATTTGGGTATTTGGTTTGGGGTTTCAGTTTTATAAGATAATTTACTTAAGCAAAATGAATAATATGAAAATATATTTTGTGTGATAATACATGTATAGCCCAGATTAGATTGCTTGTCATCTCTGGGAGGGGGCCCTAACTATCCTGATAGAAAAATTCTAGAACCAGAGGGTAAAACAGTCTAATCATGTCTTTCACCTCCTAAAAGAGATCTCAAAATGAAAATTCCCAGGAATATTATCCCAAATTTCAGAGCTCCAAGGTCAAAGAGAAAATACCCAAGCAGCCCTCCAAAAACAAAATCCCCCAACAACAAACTGAATATCATGAAATCATGAAACCACAGTCAGGATAACACAAGATCTAGAACTTCTACATGAAAGGACTAAGATATTCCACAAGGCATAGAAGCTAGGATTACAACTGAGAATGACCAAGTAAATCTTCTGAGGAAAAATTTAACACCCTCAGTGAAACAGAATTTTCAGGTATTCTTGATGAATAGAAATTTGTCTTTCAAATGCAAAACTCAAGAGAAGCATAAAAAGGTAAATGATAAAGAGAAATAATAAGGGAGTCAATAAAGTTAAACTGTGTATATTCTTACATTGGAAGATGCCACTTTTAACTACTAAGAATGAAATGATGTGATGGTATTTTAAAAAATAAAGTTTAATGGTGGGAAAGAGGAATAAATTGAAAGAAAGGGGAAGGGAAAGTTAGAATATGGTAAATATTCTCATGTAAAAGAAGTTTGAAAGAACTTTTACAGTGGAGGGAAAGATGAGGAATGTTATAGGTGGGGTTGTCATTTGAACCATATTGTCAACAGAATTGGCTGAAACAGGGAATAACATACTCAACTGAATATAGAAATCTATCTTACCCTAAAAGAAAGTAAGAAGGGAAGTGGCTCGGGTAGCTGGAGGGTGGTTGATAGAAGGAAGCGTGGATTAGAGGAGGCATATGGCTAGAAGCAAAACACTATTGAGGATGTTCAGTGTGAAAAGAAAAAAAAGGTAGGATAAATGTAGGGAAATAAGATGGAGGGAAACATAAAGTAATCATATCCATGAAAAATATTATACTGCAAGTTCTCTGTTAAAGGCTTACTTTCTCAAAAACATAGAGAAATGACTCAAAAGTATAAGAATACAAGTCATTCCCCAAATGCTAAATGGTCAAAGGTCATAAACAGGCAATTTTCAATTGAACTAATCCAAGTTATCTCTGCTCATGTGAAAAAATGCTTTAAACCAGTAATGGGCAAACTACAGCCTGTGGGCCAATTGTGGACCCCTGAAATGTTCTATCCAGCCACGTGACATTATTCCTAATCTGACGAATACAATAAGTAGGATACAATATAGTGAAACTTTGAAAGAGCTGCCTTAGAAACAGACTGACAGATGAGCATTCCTTTCCTTTGGCCCCCTCTTTAAAAAGTTTGCCCATCACTGCTCTAAATCAATATTAGAGAAATGCACTTTAAAACAACCATGAGATAACACTCAACACTTATAAAATTGGCTAATATGACAGAAAAAGAAATGACAAATTTGGGGAGAGATATGGAAAATTTGGAATACTAATGCACTATTTGTGGATTTGTGAATTAGTACAACCATTGTGGAAGACAATTTGGAACTGTAAGGATGGGATTTGTGCAAGGGGGATGGGATAAAAAGAGCTAGAGAAGGAGTGGCTGACAGTTGGTGACAGTTGAGACCAGGGGAATTCTGGGAAATTCTCCAGAGGAGAAAGGGGGAGAGGTCTTCCAGCGGAGGAGAGAGGAGGGCGATGCCTCAGCTTGGATCCAGTCCTGAGGGCTTCCTGAGGATCTTTCTTTGGACACTGATAACCTGATTCCCTGGTCAAAGGCATCCCATCACTTCTCACCCATCAAGACTTCAATCATGGAGTGAGATAAGTTTTTGGACTCCATTTTGGGAGCCATCTCTTAGTCTCCTTCTCCCATTACCCAACCTTGCTGAGAGACCCTTTCTGGTCTAACTTACAATTATAGAAAAGGATAGAAATAGGAACAGAAGGAGAAGAGGTGAGGGAAGAAGCTTGGGAGTAGGAACCCCACAGGTTCCCACCCAACTGAAAGACTCCATAGAAATAGATAAGAAGGCACCCCAAATCCCACTGCCCTTCACCCCTTTCCCCAATCCCTGAATTGTGATTAATAAAAGCCATTCATTAGTCATATAGCATTCCAGAGTGCCTGAGAGACGAGGGAGAGAGGAACCACAGCTTGGACAAGCTGCCTCCATCTTGGAGCCAGACTACCTGCTGTGAATTTGACTGACCTTGGGGGAGGCTTCTGTGAACCCCGCCCTCATTCAGAATCAGATTGGAGTACCACATACTTCATCTTATAGGGAAGCCTTGCTCCCAACTCCTGTGGGGCAGCGAGACCATCCAGGTCACCCAGTCTCAGGGTGACACCCCCTCAAAGTCTCCCAGTGTATATTCAGTGGGAGGGGAGAGCTAGAAGAGAAACTCACCTCATAGACTTTCTCTCTCTCCTACTCTATCATAATATTGGTTATTGCTGGCTCTCTTTATTGTTATAGAACTGAACTAAAGTGCTATAAAATTGTATATACCCTTAACTGATGATTGCCACTACTATGTCTATATCCGAAAGAGTTTAAAGAAAAGTAAAAAGGACATATACATACAAAAAATATTTATAGCGATTCTTTTTTGGGTGGCAAAGAATTGGAAATTGAGGAGACAGTAACTGTAATACTGTACAACAATCTATTGTGAATGACTTAGTTATTCTCAGCAATAAAATGATCCAAGATAACTCCAAAGGGTTTCTGATGAGATGTGCTATCCACCTCCAGAGAAAGAACTGATGGAGTTTGAATACAGATCAAAACATATTTTTTAAACTTCATTTTTCTTGTTTGTTAGTTTGTCTTTGGTCCCTATTTTCTTTCACAATGACTAATATGGAAATGTTTTGCATGGTTGCGAATGCATAACCTATCTTAAATTGTTTGATGTCTTAGAGAGGAGAGAAGATTGAGAAAGGAAGGCAATTTGGAGTTTAAAATTTTTTAAAAAATGTTAAATTTTTTTACATATACATGGGGAAAATATTTTAAAAGTATAATAGATCTCCTAATACACTGCTCGTGGAGTTGTGAATTTGTCCAACCATTCTGGAGGGCAATTTGGAATTATGTGCAAAAGCCCTTAAAAGAATGCTTGTCCTTTCATCCAGCCGTACCACAGCTGGGTTTGTACCCCAAAGAGATAATAAAGAAAAATACTTGTACAAAAATATTTATAGCCATGCTCTTTGTGGTGGCTTAAAAATGGAAAATGAGGGGGTGTCCATCGATTGGGGAATGGCTGAACAAACTGTGGTATCTGATGGAGATGGAATACAATTGTGTTATATATAGAGAGAGAGAGCAATATTTCACACTAAATCAAGATACAGTCAAAAATTCAAATTAGGAGTGGATGGAATAGTTTACCTATGATATCTGTAGAAAAGAGAAGAATTTATAACCACACAAGACAGAGAGCATTACAAAATGGATAATTTCGATTACTTTAAATTTAAAAGTTTTTGTACAAACAAACCAAAGCAACCAATATTAGAAGGAAAAAAGAAAACTAGGAAAAATCTTTTTATAGCAAGTATCTGATAAAGGTCTTATTTCTCAAAAATGCAGAGAATTTAGTCAAATTTATAAGAATACAAGTCATTCCTCAATAGATAGTCAAAGGATGTGAATAGTGAGTTGTTCAATTATGCTGGTGATTTTTGTATGGGTCAAGATTATAGTGGAGATTCTTTGTTATATGGTTGTGGGGGATGGGTGGTTTCAAGATGAAAAAAATCAAAACTATCAATAGTCTATGGAAAATGCACTAAATCACTTGATTAGAGAAATGCAGTAAAACAATTCTGAGTTAACACCTCACAACAATTGAATTGGTCAATAAGACAGAAAAGGCAATTATAAATGTTAGTAAGGATGTGGGAAAACTGGGAAACTAATGTTCTATTGTGGATAGAATAGGAAGGTTGGGGAAAGGATTTGTTTGTACAAAAATAATGATAGAAGCTCTTTTTGTGGTGGCAAAGACTTAATGAGAGAAATGCTCATCAATTGGGGAATGGCTGAACAAGTTATGATAGATGATTAGAATGGAATATTATTGTGCTATAAGAAATGAGCAGCAGGATAACTTCAGAAAATCCTGGAAAGGCTTACATGTACTGATGCAAAGTAGAATGAGCAGGACCAGGTAAACACTGTATCCAGTAATAGCTATGTATATTAGGAATTCTGATAAAAAAATAATCTAAGGCAATTCCAAGGGACTCATGATTGAAAAAAAAAGTGCTATTCATCTCCAGAGAAAGAACTGATGGAGTCTGAATGAAGATAAAAGCATACTATTTTTCACTTTATTTTCTTCATGATTTTTTATCTGTTCCTTCTTTATGGACTAATATAGACATATGTTTTGCATGATTGAACATATATAACCTATATTAAATTGTTTACAGTCTTGGGGATAGGGAAAGCAGGGTGAGAATTTGGAATTCAAACTTTTAGAAAAAGTAAAAACTATTTTTACATGTTTGGGAAAATATTACTGAATGGAAAAATATTATGCCTTAAAACATCATGGATAATTAAATTTTAATTTACCTGTATCAAAAAGGCACTGCAAAAAAAGGGCAGGGGCAGCTGGGTGGCTCAGT
The DNA here is from genome assembly GCF_016433145.1 of Gracilinanus agilis. Lineage (NCBI taxonomy): Eukaryota > Metazoa > Chordata > Mammalia > Didelphimorphia > Didelphidae > Gracilinanus > Gracilinanus agilis. Next base: position 221,510,484 of record NC_058133.1, read on the forward strand.
GGATTGAGAGCCAGGCCTAGAGACCAGAGGTCCTAGGTTCAAATCTGGCCTCAGACACTTCCCAGCTGTGTGACCCTGGGCAAGTCACTTCACTCCCATTGCCTAGCCCTTACCACTCTTCTGTCTTGGAACCAAGCCAAGTATTGGCTCCAAGACAGAAGGTAAGGGTTAAAAAAAAAGGCATTGCATCTTAATTCTTGAAGGAAAACTAATCAAATTACAGGAAGAAATAAGATAACAAAACTAATAGTTTCTAAGCTCACTGTTCTCCTTTTAGATCTAGACAAATCTATCAAGTAGGTACATAAGAAAAGTACTTAGGATCTAAATAGAAATTTACAAAAGTTAGTGGAAGTTCCTTCTCAGGTCACTCCCCTAATCTGCACTCACAAATGTGGTTTGGGCATCCAGATGTGGGCTACTACTTACTTTTTCTGAGTTTTAGACGTAAGTTTGAACTGAGTTTCTAGTATTGATATTCATGCAAAACTTAATAAGTTTTTCCCAAAATCATTTGCTGAGGTGATATAGTAAGAATAGTTGATACAAAATATTTCTACCAAAATCCTGGTGTACAATCTCTCACAAAAAATTTTGATCTATTGGAAGGATGGGCTTCGACTCTTAATACAAGGGCAGGGAGGCTCATTTGCAGGGTGTGGCAAAAAGAGTAACTCACAACTCCCATTAACTGGAAGTTTTTCCTGAGTCCACTGAGAATATTCTTCTTAGATTCAAGGGATTAGGCATCATGAAACTATTTAATCCTTTGGGTAGCTAGGATTCTGCATTCCTCTGTTCTTTGTGTTTCTCTGCTCCTAGGTTGCTATGTTCTTGCTTACTGATTCTGGCTCTCCGATCCCAGCTAGATCCATGGCAGGTGAATAACCAGTAGAGCCTCCCTAATTACATGGGCAATGGCAGGGATTGGAGAGGGAGAAAAAATCCTTTCCCTCCAAAAATAATTCTCTTTTCAGAGTGTGGTTAAATTCTGGAACTGGAATACTCAGTTCCAGAATATGGGATTCTAAATTGTTAGAATAATTCACTTCTCGATTAACTTCTGAACTGACTTATTTTCTTACTCATTCCTGTGGGGCCATCTGTCTTTACCCAATGGTCAAAAAATATTAAAAAAAATTTGTCTGTCTTGCCCACTAATACTCTCCTCTCTCCCACTCCAAAAAAATAAATATCTCAATACATAGCTACAAAGTCTGGTAAAATGAATTCTCATATCAGGGGAATGTCTGGAAATGGGTATTTCTCTCCATTTTAAACTCACTACCTTGGACCAATGGATAGAATACTTGGCCTGTCATCAAGAATAACTGAGTTTTTGAGTTACCACTTCACACCAATCAGACTGGCTAATATGACAGGAAAGGAAAATGATAAATGTTGGATGGCATGTGGTACACCAAGGCATTGTACAGATAATTTGTTTCAGTCAAAACCAATTTTTTGGGTAAAGTTTTGAGCAAATCCAACTATTTTGGAGAGCAATCTGGAACTATGCCCAAAGGACTTTAAAACTGTGCATACTCTTTGATCTAGCATTACCACTATTAGGTCTGTGTCTCAAAGAGATTTTTTTTTTACAAATCAGAGGGGAGGACCTATTTCTGCAAAAATATTGATAACAACTCTTTTTGTGTTAGCAAGGAATTGGAAACTGAAGAAATGTCTGTCAATTGGGGAATGGTAAAAAAGTTGTGGTATACGAGTGTAAAAAATTATGCAAAGAATGATTTCAGAAAAACCTGTAAAGAATTACAAGAACTGATACAAAATGAAATGAACAGAACCAGGAGAACATTGAACACAGTAATAGCAATATTATATGATGAACAATTGTAAATGACTTGGATCCAAGACAATCTCTAAAGGATCCTGATGAAAAATGCCATCTGCCTCCAGAAAAAGAACTGGTAGTTTGAATACAGACAGAAACATACTATATATCACTTTATTTCTTCACTTTTTTTAAGAGTTCTCTTCCACATAATGACTAATATAGGAAAATGCTTTACATTACTGCTTATTTAAAATCTATGTTAAATTATTTGCTGTCTAAGGGAAGAGGAAGAGGGAGAGGGAGAATTTGGATCGAAGTCAGATACTTACTATCTGACCATGGGAAAATTACTTATCTTTTGTTTGTCTCAGTTTTCTTGGCTGTAAAATGTGGATAAATAATAGCATCTATGTCCCAGGATTGTTGTGAGAATCAAGTAATAATTGTAAAGTTCTTAGCATAGTGCCTGGCACACAGAAGGGTTCTATATAAATGAACTGATGAAGAAAGAAGTGAGCAGTATCAAGAGGTCATTGTACACTGTAATGATGATCATCTATGAAATACTTAGCCACCCTGATCAATTCAGTGATCCAAGAAAATTCTGAGTGATTCATGATGAAAAATGTTATCTATTTACAGAGAGAGAATTGATGAACTCTGAGTGCAGATTGAAGTATATCTTTTCACTTTCTTTTTATTACTTGCTCCTTTTTTTTGTAACATGGCTAATACAGAAATATGTTTTGCATTATTTTGCATGTATAACTAATGTCACTGCTTGCCTTCTCAATGTGTGCCAGGGAAGCAAAAGAAAACAATTTGGAACTCAATTTTTAAAAAAGTGTTAAAAATTAAGGGGCACCTAGGTGGCTCAGTGGATTGAGTCAAGCCCAGAGACAGGAGGTCCTAGGTTCAAATCTGGTTTCAGACACTCCCTAGCTGTGTGATCCTGGGCAAGTCACTTAATTGCTTAGCCCTTACCACTCTTCTGCCTTGGAACCAATACATAGTATTGATTCCAAGACAGATGATAAGAGTTAAAAAAAAAGTGTTAAAATAAATAAATGTTAAATGTTTAAAATGATTTGACTATTTATATCTAGGTCATGTATCAATTTAGTGACTATCTTGTTATGCATGCAGTATGAGGGAGGGCTTAATCTAAATCTAATTTCTGCCAGACTACTTTCCAGTTTTTCCAGCAGTCTTGCCAAATAGTGATTTCTTCTCTAAGTAACTGATATCTTTGGGTTTATAACAACAGAATACAACTGAGTTTTTGTTCTCTATGCTTTATACCCACTCTGTTACTCTGACCAATATCAGATTTTTTTTTCATTAGTATTAAATCATTTTAATAATTATTTCTTTGTAGTCCAGTTTGACATCTGGTATTATTCACTTTGTTCCCACTTTTTTTCATGATTATCCTTGAGATTCTTAACCTTTTGTTCTCCCAATGAATTTAATTGTTATAGTTTTTATGTCTACAAAATTTTATTTTTGGAGTATGGTACTCAATAAGAAAATTAAGATAGTACTATCATTTCTGTTATATTGGTTCTACTTACCATTGAACAATTAATGTTTCCCTAATTGTATGTCTGTCTTTATTTCTTCTTAGGTAAATCTTGGTAACTGCATTCTCAGATGCTTTTTAACTTCTTTAGTTATTTTGAATGAAATTTCTTTTTCTAGCTATTCCTGTTGGATTTTGTTGGTTATGTAGAGATATGGTGATGATTTATATGGATTTACCTTGTATCATTCAACTTTGTTGAAGTTATTATTTCATTTAATATTTAGTTGACTCTCCAAGGATATCTAAGCCGATTATTTACAAAAAAGAAAGTTGCCTATGCCTCTCCCCTCCATTTCAACTCATTAAAAAAATTTTACATCTATAGTTAGCATTTTTGTCACTATATTGAATGATAATGAGAATCTTTATTTTATCTCTTTTATTACTGGGAAGGCCCCGCAAACATCTCCACTATACAAAATATTTGCTACTATATTTATACAAATACTATTTTCTAAATTTAAAAGATCCACTTATAATTGTGATTTTTAAAGTTTTAAAGAAATGAGTGTTTGGTTTGCTATAAACCCTTCAAATTGTTAAGGTCTCATTCCTATGTTATAATAAAGTTGTAAGGAGGAAAAGATGTCAAGGCTAAGAGAAAGAGTTACTTCAGTGATTAAAAGGAGAAGGAAATGAACTGGCAAATATCAAAACTGAAAGAACAATTTACAACTGGAAGAAATAATAGTAATTCATTGGAAAGCTTTTTTGTACAATCACGTGTCAATAAAACTTATGACTTAAATGGCTAAAAATTTATAAATATGAAATACTCAGGTTATCAAAACAAGAAATACAGCTTTTAAATAACCTAATATTAGAAAAAATTGAATTAAATATAAAACAACTCCTAAAGTGGAAAACCATACCAAAAGCATGGTTAAGAGGTCAAGATGGACTAGGATTTAGAAAGGGACATAGTTTGTAATACTAGAATAGTTTGAGTTGAATTATTAGCTTTGAAACTAGATTGCAAAGGGTTTAAAATTGAGTATAGGCCTTTCCAAGGTGTTTAGTTGAGCTGGGGAAGAAAATCAGAGGGCAATATGTAGTATTCATGGCAAGATTCAGTGATGACTTAATGAGAATGGGAAAAATTTACACATATTTATAGGCATCAGGAAAGGAAAACAAACTGTTAATTGAAGTCTTTTATTAATATTAATACAGACATATTGAATAAAATATTAGCAAAGAGGTTAAAGAAACACATTAAAAGGATTACAAAGTATTACCAAGTATAATTTATGCTAGGAATGCAGGGTTGGCTAAATATTAGCAAAAATATGAATATAGGAAACCACATTAATAACAAAAATAATAAATATCACATCATATCAATAGATATAGCAAAAAAGCTTTTGAAAAAATATTTTTATATGAAGTCATTTAAAAGAATATAAAAAAGTTTAACTTTCCATTTCATAGTAAATAGCATATATCCAAAAGTCCAAAGAAAAAATAATAGCGAAACATTAGAAACCTTTTCATTAAGATTAGAGGTAAAGCAAGGATACTTTCCATCAACATTAATGTGAAGAGTTACATAAATAACATATAAAAAAGAAACTGAGGAATTAAGCATCAGGAGAAAGAAACAAAATTATCACTATTTGCAGATAATATGATGGCTTACTTAGGGAACCTAAAACATAAAAATAAAGTTAATATAAACCATTAATAACTTCAGTAAAGTAGGGCAGAAAAGAAAAGCACAAAAATAATCAACCTTTCAGGATATTTTCAATAAAACTAATCAAAAAGAGTAAGAAAAAGAAATTCTGCTCAAAATTAATATAAAATGGATAAGATATCTGGGAGGTCACTTACTAAGATATACCCAGGAATTTTATGACTAAAACTACAAAATACTCTTGAAAAAAAAAAAAAGGAAGACAAACAACTGGAATCCATCTCTCATGGCTGGATTGTGCTAACAAAACAAAATGATAACATTAATTAAATTAATGTCAGATTCAATGCCATATCAAGCTATTGGAGGATTTATTTTATACAACCAAACAAAATTATAACAAAATTCATCTAGATGAACTAAGTTTCAAGAATCTAAAGAGAAATGCTTAAAAATAATAGAAAGAAAAAGCTTGGCAATACCAGATCTGAAACTATACTATAAAGCAGTTATCATTAAAATGATTTGGTACTGGCAAAAACAAAACAGAAAAGATGATCAATAGAACAGATTAGGCATACAACATAGAAAAGTAATTGAACAAAATGACATAATGTTCCAAAAACTCAGAGGCACAACCTTCTGTGATCAGGGTTAAATTAGAAAAACTGTTGTGAATAATGGAAAGCAATTAGCTAGAATTTAGGTTTAAGTCAATTAACTCACAACTTATACAACAGTGTGCTCCAAATTAATACAGAATCTACATATAAATGGTTATATGAATAATTTAGAGAATAGAATAATACAGTTTCACAATTTTGGAAAGGGGAGAATTCTTGACAAAAGATAGTATAGAGGAAATGAGAAGAGATGAATGGGCAGTTTTGACTATATAAAAATGAAAAAGTTTTGTGCAAACAAAAGCAATGCAATTAGAAATGGAAGGGAAAAAGTTAACAGGAGGAAAAAACTTCACCAAAGAGTTATTCCCTGCTGATAAATAAAGGATATCAATAGTTCTCAATGTAAGAAAGGCAAACTATATACAAAGTTAGCTAGGTGGCAGAGTGGATAGTGTGCTAGACCTTAAGTCAGAAATTGGAGTTCAAATCCATTGTAAGACACTAGCTGGGTGACCCTAGACAAGCCACTTAAGTATGTGTAACATGGGGATAATAATTAGCACTATGGGAGGATGCCAGAAGCCTCATGGCTCCCTGACATGTGGAAGATGCTTGCCTCTCATCCCATGGACTCCTGCCATCTGAAAGACTGGCTTCTGACCCTTACTGAGATCAAGCCTGGCCAATCAGAAAGATCCAACAAAGTGATGTCACTGAATATGAGTTTGGGTCAAGAAAGGAAATCTGGCTCTTCCCGGCCCTGGAATAATGGTGTGAGAAGGTGTGTCTGGAGTGGAATCACATAGCTGACTTGACAAAGGCTGACTAGGTGAGAAGGCTGGGGAAGGGAACAGCTGTCCACATATGGCTGGTGCTTTTTCTTTCCCTGACCCATTTTTTGTTTTTGAATAAATAATTATAAATTAAGATGGTCTTTTTAAAATCATAATAGTGATTAAATTTTTAATTTTAATCATAATTTTAATTTTAATCATAATAGTGATTAAAATTGCTTACTATACCTTGCCAGCTAAAACCATCTAAAATATTTGAAATAATAATAATAATATAAATTCTAATAGCTCTAAAGTTTTACCGTATACACATAAGATTGGCAAATATGACAAAAAAAGAAAATTAGAATTTTGGAGGTGCTGTGGAAGGATCGGTGTATTAACCTCTAAAGTTATCCAGCCATTCTGGAAAGCAATGGAATTATGTCCTAAAAGTTATTAAGCTATATATGCCATCTACCCTCATCATATAAGGCACAACTTGTTTCCTTCTAAGATCAAAGAAAGAAGGAAAGAAATCAGAGCACTTTTTTATTTTAGCAAAGAACTGGAAACAATGAAAGTTTCCATCACTTTGAAATGGATCAAAAAACTATGATGTATGAATATAATGCACTACAATGTAAACTTCTAAATGATAGATTGAGTGAAAGCTGGGAAGAATTTTATTAACTGATTAGAGTGAGGTTAGCATAACCAGAACTACTAATACAACAAACACAACACTATGAAAAACTTTAAAAGTCTTAAGAATTCTGATCAATGCAATGACCAATCACAATTCCAAAAGAAGGGAAATGAAGAGTGGCTCTAACCTCTTAGAAGTGGTGAATGAGAAAGAGGTGATGAATGCAAGTACAAATGAGATATACATTTTCAAGCAAACCAGAAGACAAATCTATTTTGCTTAGCTCTGTTTAATTTACAAAGGAGTTTTTTGTTGAATGGAAGAAGATTGGATAGTTGGGGGAAATAGGAAAATAGTGACAGTGAAGCCTAAAAAGAGGGAAAATACAAATGCTTATTTTTTAATCCTTACTTTCTGTCTTTTTGATAACTCTAAGACAGAAGGGCAAGGGCTAGGCAAATGGGGGTAAGCTACTTGCCTAAAGTAACACATGTAGGAAGTTTTGAGGCCAGATTTGAACCCACATCCACTCAACTCCAAGCCTGGTACTCTCTCCATTGTAGCACTTAGCTGCCCCAAAAGCATATTTTTAAAAATACAAAGAACAAGTTCAGAAAAGGATGCAATATTATTACTGCTACATTAATTTTACTATATTAAGAAAATAAGTTATATACAAGATAGAGTTTCGTATACAAAAAATAACTAAATGAATAAATTAGAGGCAGAGAGGGAGGAAGGAAGGAAGGATGGTAGTAAGGAGGGAAAGGAAGAAGGAAAGAATGGAGGGACAGAGAAGATGAAAATAACTACAAAAACAAGGCACACCTTTTAGGTCAGTTAATTTTTCATTTACAAATACAAATGTTATGGTATTTGAAGAACTTAAGTTTAATATTAACATTAGTTTATTGTCTATGGTTCCTTTTAGTATAATACAAGTTTCCTACTTATTCTTTTTTGTGTTTTAATGCTTCTTTTTCCTTTATCTGATATCATGATTATAATTCTACTTTTTAAGAATCCCTGATGCATACTAAAATTGTTTTCCTAGCCATTCATTTTTATTCCATGTATTCCTGGGAGTTTTAAGGTATTTTTCTTTTAGTAACAAGATATGCTATAAGCAGGTAGGTGGTACAGTAGATAGAATGCCAGGCCTGGAGTCAAGAAGGCCTAACTTCAAATGCAGCCTCAAACACTTCTAACTGTGTGACTCTGGGCAAGTCACTTAACCCTGTTTGCTTTAGTTTCCTCATTTGTGAAATAAGCTAAAGAAGGAAATGGCAAACCACTCCAGTATTTTGCCAAGAAAACACCAAAAAGTTCATGAAGAGTCAGACATAACTGAAAATGACTAAACAACAAACAACAAAATGTGGGATTTTTTTCTTATCTAATTGCCACTCTTTTTATTTGTATTGGATTGTTTAATGGTGATACTTAGCATTATGAGTTGCTTTTCATTTGTACATAGAATACTTTGTTGTTTCAACTTAATCTACTTTAAGGCACCCCTCTTCCCACCAACTCTCTTTACCTTTGACACTCCCTTTTCCTTTTTTTTTTTTTTTTTGGAATTTTAATTAAACATGGCTTGGGCACAAATCCAACTAGAATTTCTGGAAAATATGAAGCAAGAGTTTTTAAAAACTAATTTTTACATATATGTGCATGAACCCTAGAGGGAAAAAACCAAGAAAATAAATGAGAGTTATGGAAGAATTAGAACTATAAAATGTTGCTCTAGTAATAAATGCTCTGAAAATCAGAATAGACCAAAGAGAAGTCCATAACTCCATGAGACAATAAGGAATTTAAAACAAAAAACAAAAAGACAAACCTGGAAAACATCTGAAGGAAAAAAATATTTTTAAGTCATTGAATTCCCTGAACACCATGACCAAGAAAGCCTAGACCTTACATTTCAAGAAATCATAAAGAAAATTGCCTAGGAGCAGCTAGGTAACATAATAGAAAGAGTGCCAGGCCTAGAATTGGGAGGACTTAGGTTTAAATCTGACCTCAGACACTTCCTATCTGTGTGTCCCTGGACTTAACCCTAATTGCCTAGACTTTGACACTCTTCTGCCTTAGAATTAATACTAAGGCAGAATGTAAGGGTTTTTAAAAGAAAGAAAAGAAAAGGGGAAACCACCCAGATCTCTTCAAACCAGAAGGCAAAGTTGAAATAGAAAAAAATCCACTGGTCAGTCCCTGAAACCCCCAAAGAAAAATTCTCATGCATATTATAGTCAAAATTCAGAGCTTCTACATCAATGAAAAAATGTTGAAATGATTCAGAAAGAAAGGAAAAAAGTATCATGTATGTGTCCGTTTAACACATGATTTAGCAGCCACCACTATAGTATAAGAAAGCAGATAGAGAAACAACACTAGATTTTGTCAGAGAGAGGATTTTTTTCTTTATACAAGGGAAAAATTGTGAAGTCATTTAGCTTCTATTATATTATCAATTGGGCCTGCTCATTCCCTTTCACAGGATTTGGGGTATGAGCTGCCATAAAACTTATGAACCATATAGGCCAAATGTCTGCTTCATTCTTTTTCATTCAACAAAACACTGAGAAAACCAGCAGCTGATTCATAGATTATCTGTTTATAACTTTGAATATGCTTCAAGAACTTTGGTTCCAGATACGAAAGTTTTGTTCATAGTGTTATTTTTCATTTTTCTGATGTGGCAGTTAAATTACCCAAAGAAAAGGTATTTGCTGGGCAGGGTGGTTAGGAATATTTGATTACCTCTTGCTCATAAGTTAACAGAGTGCTTATAAGTACCAAAGGTAGGAATAAAAAAAAAGGTTAAAGTCTATGAGCTCAAGGAATTCACAATCTAATGGAGGGGACAACATACAAATAATTATGCACAAATAAGACATATACAGGATGACTTATAGGTAACTTCAAAGGAAATAAACTAACGTTAAGGAAGAATAAATCATTATGAAGCCCCAAACTTGGACAAGAGGCAGCTAAAGAACAGGTGAAGACAGTACTTCTTTCCAAGAAGTCTTGAAGTTGACTTTAGACAATATATCTACAGATATTCAGCAAGGATTAATTCTGGGTCTAGATTTTTTTATAAGTCTCCACATTATATTTCCATCAAGAATTTGGATGATAAAATGTTAAGTATCCCAATTAAGTTTGCAGGTAAAACTGATTTTAGGAATTTGCATAGTTTTTGGACCACCAAGATTGGAATTCAAAACAGTTTGGAATAGCTAAAGAAAATAGAATAAATTAATATAGAGAAATAGGGAGAAAGGAAAAAATATTTTTAAAAGGAGGAAAAATAGTTACAAAATGTATTACAAGAAACAGGGATTAATGTGATGCTACTATTCAAAACAGTCATAATGCTGAAACATATTGACAGATATTAAACCTCTGAAGCAATTCTTTCAATAAACTGTAATGCTGTTATCTATCTCTAGAATCATACTTGAGGAAATAAGCAAAATATAACAACTAGCTAAAGACAGATATAGAATAGATGTTGAGCATTTTTATGCATTATGAAAATATATTTACTTCTTTTATAGAAACAAGTTAAAAAGGAAGAAAACAGAATGAGAGAATGAAGCATCCCAAGAGATGAGGAGATGGTACAGGAGAAAAATAACTTAATTTGGGTAGAATTTAAAATGGAGTTATTTTGTTAATTTTTAAATATTCCTATAGTATTGCTTCCCTTAACTACAGAATTGCTCTAATTTTATATCAATCTTAGCATGTCCAAAGCATTATTTTTAAAAACTATCTGCAAATTTGTAATAAAATGATTTAGCATGTGTAGGTACAATATTTTTACAAATAAATATTCTAAATACTTAGTTTATTATTACTCCCTAAGATAAGATGGAAACAAAGATATTTTAAGAACATTTTTTTTATCAGAGGGTTACATTTTGGAATCTCAAATTTTGGAAGACTCCTATACTACAAGGTTTTTGTGATCTGTGGGTATTTTTGCAGTGATGTAAATCATAACCTATCCCTAGCAACTCAAAAGTTTGATTTATTATAAGTTTATTATTAAGAACAAAAATATATTGAATATTACTTTCACATAAACAATAGCTTTCTATGAGTAAAGTTATTAACAAAAGATAATTATTTTAAAGCAACAGCCTTACAAAGTATTTGAAATTATGTTTTCTTAGTCTAAAAACCCATGTTAGTAATCTAGCATGTATTTGGTGATTATTACTATATCATTTCATGCTGCAATGCCTTTCAATGTGGATGACTTCAAGAATGCAATTTAATAAAAATTAAAACAATATATTGTTAAATTTTACTTGCTAGATTTTGGGAGTTATCAATCTACCAAATACCTGAACAACATAATGAGGTGATTCTTGTGTTAATTAACTGGTAGTGCTTTTACTCAAAATCTCAGAAGATAAATTGTGGCTTTCTTTCCTTTTTCTGAACTAGCTTGGCCTAGACTAGCTTGTCCCGCAGTGACATGTACACTGAATACAAATCAGACAGCACAGCTTTAAATCTGTGTTGCAGCTCTCATTTCCAATTCGAGAACTGTACTCTAATCATAAGCTTCTGGTGGATGAAAGGAAATCAGTTCTCTGAATATTAGCTAATGCCACATTTGCAAGTCCTGAAGAGATCTGTGCTGTTTAAAAAAAAAATAAATCATTTCTCGTGAACCTATATATATGAATTGCTTTGTACTGTTCAACTGATAGAAGCAATGCCTGTGCTGGGATTAAACACTTTTCATCATAAAACCTCATCTGGTTCAGAGTCCAAGTCCATCAAACCTTTTTCCTTTAAAGTCCCGCCTTTGATTCTACATCAATTTATTCAAACCACAGCTGGGTGGCTGAAAACGAAAGGACAGCATCATTTAAGCTAACCATGTCCCCAACTTGAAAGAAAGGCTATAATTAAAAAAATGGGCATAAAAGAATGGAAATGGGATAATATTTTTTAATGGTAGTTCAAAGGCCGACAGATGTCAAAGCCTTTGAAGATGTCAGTACACTGAGCAAGAAGTTGCCATTAAAGAGTTTGCCTGAGAGGTGAAGCAGCTTTTTAATGACTTTAAAAAAAAAAGCCCTTGCAGATACATCCTTGTGTTTTTAATTTGTCAGAGTTTCTGCAGTATTTTCTGATTAATGACATATGATTATAACTGCATAGCAGACATTTTTATACTTGGTCAAATGAATACTTCATTTCAAATTCTTTTAGAGCTAGATAAGAGCAAGGACACTTTACCAGGAAGTCCACAACTATTCTGATTCCTTCAAATATTCATGGTACTTTTGTGAACCTGGCAAAATTTTGAATTACTGCATGTTGCCAGCTTTTGTTCTCCTAGCCTGATCACTAGTAACATCACAATTCACATATGGTAGTTGGGATGTGATTCACTAAACTTTTATGCCTTTCATGTACATGGAACAATATGTGCCTGAATAATTAATTTGTGCACCAAGTCATGTCAAACCAAATTAAAGTTTTAAAATACTCTTTATTTGAACCTAAAAAAACTGTGAATTGTCATCATGCTTAAAAGAGAAAGTTACCTAGGAAAAATAGCAGCATTGGTTATAGCAAGACCACTCACAAAAAGAAAGAGCTAAAATGCAGTGTATAGAAATATTTGGAAATAACTTCTCTAAGACATTGATGGGAAAGGAGTTTATAGTGCTACTCCTGGTACTATTTTCCTTTCTAAACAGGTTCTTCCTTGCCAATTTGAGTTGTTCTGGATAATTATCCTCACAATCTTAAAGAATGTTAAGTAAATTCCTCAGGAAGAACGTATTAAGAAATTTTTTTCCTGCATATGGGTGGGAATTGGCCTGCTTGCCCTTGATTTACACCCAGCACAATGTGGTTCATCTGCTAACTTCAAGGCAGATTTCTAGTTAAAAATGAAAAGAAAATATAATCCCTATTTAGTATTGCTGTAGAAAATGTTTACCTCTCTCTATAAAAACAGAAGGCCTTTTTACCAGATAAAAGTCAGGTTCTAATTATAAAATTAGCACAATAAAAATGATATATGGTATCCAAAATATGTATCTTTTATTATATATAGTGTCACTTTAATGTGGGAGTAATTGTTTCATACTGTAGGAACACAAATTACAGCAATTATTGAGTAGTCTTTACATATGAAATATTTGTAAACCAGTAAGAAAATGTTCCATATGGTTTAATTAGAAACAAGCTGCAAAAGATATGTAGGTGGCAGTGTTCTATCTATTGCTATTTGTGTCTTCACTCAACATGGGAAAATAGGAATAGTTTGCCATCCATTTTTAATTGATAATATTTATGATGCTATTTTTGCATTGTTGATATGCATTTCTATCTATAACAAAATTTGATTTCTATGGAATGTCATTTAAAAAGTAAACTCAGTTAAAAAAATAAGTATAACTCAACATTTTAAATGTGCCTAACAATCAGGTGTGGCATCAAGTCTCAAAGTCTTAGTTACATTCTTCCCTTTAAAACATTCTTTATGGGGGCAGCTGGGTAGCTCAGTGGATTGAGAGCCAGGCCTAGAGACAGGAGGTCCTAGGTTCAAATCTGACCTCAGACACTTCCCAGCTGTGTGACCCTGGGCAAGTCACTTGACCCCCATTGCCTACCCTTACCATCTTCTGCCTAGGAACCAGTACACAGTATTGACTCCAAGATGGAAGGTAAAGGTTTTAAAAAAAACAATAAAAAAAAACATTCTTTATGTACATAACTTCCATTAAACACTAGTCTAGCTTATTTCTTAATAATCTTATCAGTTTAACACAGCAGCAAACCTTTTAATTAAAACCAAATTTAATTTTAATATAACAATAGTATCAATACCCCATTCCTCTCCAAAGTAGCTTGTAATCTTTATCACAATAGAGAAGCACCTACTATGCACTACCTTCCTCACATGGGTCTAGCAGGCCCCAGATTGCCCAGAAGGCAAGTGTCGTGAGACAAAGGAAAGAGGCATAAGTTTTCCCTATGGTGTTGGGTTTGGGAAGTGCAGAAAATGTTTTCTCTTCAATATAGAGAATGAACTCTTCTCTCACCCAAAGGAAACTAGGTTCCACAAAAGCAAGCAGAAAATATATCCTAAATATAAGGGAATTGTTTTCTTTCCTAGGCACTGTGTAACGAAGAGTAGGAAATCTTTTACTCAAAAGGAGAGGAAAAGGCTAATACTAATATTTAATGACACATGCCAAGTTAACAAAAGCAAAACCTAAGACCAAGTATCATCAAAAGCTAATACATGCTGTGATCTTACATACCTGACTTATATCCCCTGGCTCAATCCTGTAACTGAAACACATGCCAAGACAAATCAGATACCTAACGAGGGTTCCCTGTTCTTTTAGGAAATATAAAGGACTATGACACTATGGCTCTGATGTCTGAATCCCATGGAAAGTAAGCTTACAAACCCACCCATAAGGAAGGGCAGGAATGGAAATCTAATACCAGTATAGGTACAGATTATGATACCTAGAATGTATACATTCAACTCCTTTGTAGCTACAAGTTTTGTTTGTTTCGTTTAGAAAAAAATTGGTTGGCCTACTCCAGACACCCAAAATCAACAACTTTTTTAAAACAGCATTTTAGGGAGTGGGAAAAAGTAAAGGTTTTGGAATCAAAGAACTTTAATTGGATTCTGGACTCTGCTATATTTAAAATTTTTTTATTACCTTAGGCTTTTATATTACCTACATTCCCCAGTGTATCTTTCTAAATCCTTCCCATTATAAATACAATAAAAAGGAGGGAAAAACAGGTTAGCAAAAATAATTAACAGTTCAAGAAGTCTCACAAATGGAGAATTCCATGTAATAGTGACTGTCCCCATAGTTCCAACCTCTATCTATCCTCTTTGGGACCAACCTTAATTACTACAATTTGACATCATTTGAATTAAATCTTTAAAATGTTCTCATTTACATTATGCATACTGTCTTCCTAGAACTGCTTACTTCACTTTGCATCAGTTGAATCTCACTTTCCTATATTGTTCATATTCTTTATTTCTTACAACCTAGCAATATTTTATTACATTCATGTACTACAATTTGTTTAGCTATTCTCTAGTTGATGGACACTAACTTTAAAGAGTACAATAGTGTGTCCATCTTTACAACACTGACTTCCCATATTTTCATCTTTATTAACTCATTATATGGGAGATAAAATCTCAATCTACATTTCCCTTATCAGTAATTTGGGACACTTTCTTTCATATTTGTTAATAGCTTAAAATTCTCTTTATAATGGTTTATGTCACTCTTTGTAAAACAAGAGGAATAGACTAGATAATCTTTAAGGTCCCTTTCAGTTCAAATTGCTATGATCCTATAGATACTTGGTTTCAAGCATTATCTCCAGGAAATGATTACAAAACAGAGATAGTGTTCAGCATGAATTGCTATTATGCCTAGCCTTAGTACTCACTTCTTTTCACCATTTCCTATAAAGTTATGATTATTTGGAGAGTGTGGACATTCTTGATTACTTAGTTACACAGTCTCACAGAAGACCGGTTTCCCAGTCTTCTACATTTGGTTGGCATTGGGAAAACATAAACCAGTTTTGATACCCATGTTTTCCTTTACCCTGACAATTCAAGCATTGGCAAAGATGTGGCACACATGCAGAGCTGGCATTTGGGGAGCTGCTCCATTCCTCCTCTTCTCAGCACCTGAGGACATTTTTTTTTACAGGCCCCACTCCTCTTTCCAGTGCCCAAAGCAAGAACTTCCTCCCTCAGCTCTCTCTGGTAATGGGGTTGGGGGAGGACAGGAAAGGGGCTCACAGATAGCTTGAATTTGCCCTCTGGGTGTTCTAACTTGGAAAAGGTTTGCCAAGGCTATTTCAGCTCATTAAAATAGGCAAGACTATAGGACTTCCCTGTAAGTTATTCTTCAAAAAGAAAAGTAGCTTCACATGGAATTTCAGAGAGAAATGGGGGAAAGGGAGAGAAGGTCTGGTGTTGAGCAAAATTTAGTGAGTTGCAAAAGGGAATTCTTGGTTTTCTTTGAGTTCACATTTGTGAAAAGGGAATTCTTGGTTCTCTTTGCTTAGTTAACACTTTGGTTGGCAATCCTGAACTAGGTGGAGGAGCTCACAAACCACTTAGTGAGTTCACACCTTACTTGATGCTAGGTGAGAACAAGCCAGAAATTTAAGAGTTCACACATTCAGAAAGGTGTGGTTCCAAAGGTGAGAACTCAGACAATTTGGAAACTGTGATTGGCCCCCATAAAATGGGGCAGGGACAGGAAACCACCATAAAAGCCATGAAAATCCCTGAGCAGGGAGTCTGGTGAAGGAGTCTGGTGAAGAAGGCTAGTATAGAGTGAATTCCAAGAAGAGAGTCACTCCAAGAAGTAGAGTGAACTCCAAGAAGAAGAGGGTCACTCCAAGAAGGAAGTCGGCTTCAAGAAGGTCAGCTCAAAGAAGAAAGTAGGCCTCAGGAGTCACCTTCAGCTCCAGTCATTGTCTTGGGTGAGGGGATAGCTGGTTTCCCTTCCTGTCTTCTAAAGATATTTTAATTCTGATGAAGGTTAACAAGTCCTGGCTGAGCCAAGCGCTGGAACAATATTTAGTTAGATAGGCTAATTAATGGCTTTTCTACCCTTTTGTACTTTTACTCTTCCTACCTCTTTTATAAATAAAAGATTTATAATTTTCATATATTTAGCCAAACTATTAAATTTAACACTTACAGAGTGTAAAATTTTGTCTTTGGAAACTCCCTTTCTGTAATACTTTTTCACCTCTTGAAATGTCTTCTTTTTTTATCCCACAGTTCTTGAACCTTGCATCTCAGTTAACCAGATCAATCCATTCCCACAATGTTTCCTAATCCAAAATTAACTTTCCTTCCCCATTTCTACCCTATCATCCCACAAAACTTACACCAAAGAAAATATAGATAATTACAAATGAATACAATTATACTGAAATACAACTAACAAAATACTAAAAGTTTTAAATCTCGAGTTTCCTGCAACTTATCCCAATTTCCCTTGGGGACCCATGGACTCCAGGTTGAGAACTTCTGAGCTAGATGTTAGAAGGTAAATTAATTAAACCAATTTAGAGAAGGTATGAATGATAGATATCATCTCTAACATTATCAGGTATATTTGCATTTTAAAATATGGCTTTTATTAACTCAAATCAATTATAGGAGAATTGGTAGAATTTTAGGATATATGACTAAGCAAAGAATTTCAGGTTGTATTGGAGAGATTCACCTATCATAGATGACCACTTTGAGCTTTGGCCATTTATCTCTTGAGAAATGATGGACTTGCTACTTACTACCAGTGTAAATTTGTGTAAATTCACACAACTAGGTGGTTCAGTAGTCTGAGAGCCAGGCCTAGAAGTAGGGGGTCCTAGATTCAAAGTAGATACTTCCTAGCTGTGCAATCCTGGACAAGGCACTTAATCCCCATTGCCTAACCCTTACTCCTCTTCTTCCTTGGAACCAATATACAGTATTGATTCTAAGACAGAAAGTAAGGGCTTTGTTTTAAATAAATATATAAATAAAAATGAGAGGAATAGACTACCAGTGATGGGCAAACTAAGGCCCACAGGCCAGATGGGACTGCCTGAAATGTTCTATCCAGCTGCATGACATTCTTCCTAATCTGACGAATACAATGAGTAGGATAAAATACAATGAAACTTCGAAAGAGTTGCCTTAGAAACAGACTGACAGGTGAGCATTTCCTTTCCTATGGCCCCCTCTTTAAAAAGTTTGCCCATCACTGAATTAGACAACATGTAGGGTCCCTTTCAGTTCTAAATTTATGATCCTCTAGATCAGTGGTTCCCAAACTTTTTTGGCCTACCGCCCCCCTTTCCAGAAAAAATATTACTTAGCCCCCTGGAAATTATTTTTTTTTTTACATTTTAATAGCAATTAATAGGAAAGATAAATGCGCCTGTGGCCATCACCGCCCCACTGGATCGCTGCAGCACCCACCAGGGGGCAGTAGCACCCAATTTGTGAATCACTGCTCTAGATGCTTAATTTCAAGCACTACTTCCAGGAAAAGATTGCAAAATAGATAAGAGTTCAGCCTGAGCAAGTATCATGCCTGAGTACTGACTTCCTTGAACATTTCGTAAAAACTTATAATGAAATCTAGTTACTAAATGAGACCTTGTTACCAGAGTCCACCTAAATTACAGGGTCCTAGAAACTATTAGTGGGATCTCAAAGTAGCTTTCTTCTTTTACAAAAGTTTCTCTTCTCTTTCTGTCATTAGATAATTCTTGTATTCTCTTCTAACCCTCTTCTTGTTGCTCACTTAATAAGAATGTGGTTTGTTCCATTTTTCCCATTTGGATTAAATTTTGACTATTTCCTTGCTCCCAAACTGTGAAAGGTGTGAATACTATTCTTCAAAAACTGGAAAAATAACTGCCTTCAGAGTCCACTTGACCAGAGATTTTATTTTCTCTTTGGGAGGGGATGGGATCAGAAGAGTTACCACCATAAATGAACATTCCCAAACTGTAAACTAAATTTTTTTTGACATTCCATCTGAATTGACCTGGGTCCCAGTCCTACCTCTGCCCCCTAGATTTAAGTAAATCATGTCACTTCTCTAGGCCACAGTTTGCTTATTTGCAAACTGATGGGACTGTATCAGGTGAACTTTAAGGTTTCTTCTAGCTTCAATATTTAATAAATATCCAGACTTCATAATTTGCTGTTGATATAGCTTGTTTATCTGATCATATAGCACTCATTAACTAAATCTACTAACCATCAATTATTTTGTGAAATATAATATTGCCACCTTAAGTTTAGATGCAATAATTTATGAAGCTACATTTGCTACTTTTGCTTTTAAAGTTAAGTTACATTTATTTTTCCTTTACCATCTGCCTGAGAAATTTCTTATTATCTCAGCACTGTGTCTCTAGCTAACATCCAATAGTCTTTTTTTTATTCCTCATTTTCTTGGCCTCTCCATAGTATTTGCCAGTTAATCACCCCTTTCTCAGTACCATAGCCTAAGCTTTCATGACAATGTTCTCCTGGTTGTCCTCCTTTCTGTCTGACCTTCTCTTTTTGCCTTAGATAGAAATGTCATTTTTGCTTTTGATGGTCAGAATTGTTTCTGAACTGTATTTAAGCACTTAAACTTCATACTATCTATTATAGTTTTTTTCTTAGAATATGCTATCATTTTTTATCTTTATGGAAAGTCTCTTTAAAAAAACTAAATGAGTTTATACTAAATCAATTTTATAAAACTGGAGTTTTTTCATTTCTCAAACTGACATCAAAATAAAAATGCAAAAGTGCTTAAGAAAAATTATTTTTGAAAAATAGCTAATGAGTAAACTTATTTTCATATTTATTGACTATCATTATGATAGGTAAATTTAAAATTCATTAATCAAATTATTAATTAATTAAAAATTTAAACAATTAAAGTATGGATCTTATTTAAATTCATTTTACTGATTTTATGTAATTTAATTATATATGACTATAATGACAAAAACAACAAAAAATGACTAATAAATAAGAATTTAAAGAAAAATCTAAATTTATATGGATTTTTTAAAAAAGTGCACATATAAAATTTTCCCCACAGTTGGGGATAAAGCATGTATGTATATACTCATGTGTGTAAACACAGATATGCATACCTACATACATGAAAATATTTATATGCAAATGTATACACACATGTGCACACATGCATATATATGTGTATATATTTACACAATGTACTCACATATACACATTCATATATGACCTGAAATTATTACTTTAAAAATTAAGTTTCCCTTATTAAGTCAGCTACAACTCTATCCTTTTTTAAAAATTGTTTTTACGAGAACAAAGGTTGATTTTTGTTGTTGTATATATGTCAGTAATCATAATGGAAAGAGCTATGACAAAAGGTGAGGAACTTTAAAATGTATATGCAATGTTCTTACCCTGAACATTTTACAAATAACTCTTATCAATGAACAATCTGACTATTGAACTTTCACATAATACAAATAAATGGTGAGAATGAAATTCAATTTACATACTTCAACCACATAGGACTATGAAATATTTTTGTAAAATGTATCTTTCTTTAAGCGAGGGCTTCTTATATTTTATTTGTATATTTTAGGCTCTATAGTAAGACAAAGTTGATTAATCATATATTTTGTATCAAATGTGTCCATGTAATTCACTCTTTGATCATATTGAATCTTAAATCTTAAAGTTAGTTAAAAAAAAAAGATGTTATATACACAGGTAAAGACTAAACAAATAATTTCTTATACTGGAAGACATACATTTTCCTTTTTAAAGATTCTCTTTATGCTTTCTCTATATTATTCTATATGTAAAAAGAACAAAGACTATACAATTATTCAAGCAATAAGTAAAGACTATAAAAAATTTTCTGTAAAATATAAAATTTAGTTTTGATAGAATTTTCCATCTGTTTTAAGTAGAAAAAATATTTCTAGCATAAAATCCAAATCATCACTTTTTCTAATTATAGCATCAAGGTTAAAAATTAAAAAAGGCATATGATATGATTAGTTTAATTTGTCGGATCTTAAAGTTTATGAAGCATTTCTATATATACAAACTCATATAATGACAAAATAAAGTTTTAATTTGAAATAGTTTTCCTCTTGAAATAGAAGCTTACTGTACCCTTGACATCAATTTCTATCATTCTGTCATTGTATGTATTCAAGTGTTTAATATCTTTTACCTTATGAAACTAGGCATGATTCCAATTAATGTCAATAGAAGGCAAAATATTATTAATAAGATTCAATTTGAAGAGATAGAAAGAGATAGTCAATCTAAAATAAATACAGATAGAAAAAATACATGGGAGTACATCTGTAAAAACAAACCAAAGGAATTATATGAACATAATTATAAAACACTTTTTACACAAATAAAGTCAGATCTAAATAATTGAAGAAATATTAATTGTTCAGGGATAGGCAGAGCCAATATAATTAAAGTGGCAATCTCACCTAAATTCATCTAATTATCAATGCTCTCCAATTAAATTACCAAAAAATTATTTTGAGTTAGAAAAAATAACAAAATTCACTTGGAAGAATAAAAGATAAAAAATATCAAAAGAACAAATAAAAAATGTAAAGGAAGGGGATCTATCAATTCCAAATCTTAAATTTTACTATAAACCAGTAATTATAAAAACTATCTAGTAGGTAGATCAATGAAACAGGACCTACATACATCAAACAGCGGTAAAAAAAAAATTATAGTAACCTTGTATTTGGCAAAAGCATAGATCCAGGTTTTGGGGATAAGAAATTACTATAAAATTGCTGGGACAACAAAAACTAGGTGTAGAATGAGATCTTTTACTACTCACTAACATAAGTCAAAAATGGATACAGGACCTAGACATAAAAGAAGATATCATAAGCGAATTACAAGAACAGGGAACATATTACCTTCTACATTACGCTTCTTTCCATAATTATAAACTGTTCCAGTTATACAACTAAAAATTTCAATGTTAGTCAACGTTCTGAGACCCCTTTAATACAACTAGGGACAGAACAATATGCAGATCAAATTTTTACTTTGGCCACTTCCAAAAATACATGTCCATTCTGTTATTTTAAGTCTTCAAATTCTCTATCTGGATGTGAGTAGAATGACATCTTCAGACCTCTGAAATTCTGATTTGTCACAGAATTTATCAATCTCTGAAAATTGTTTTTCTTTAAGATGTTATTGTCTAAATTGCTCTCTGATCTTTTGACTTCATCCTGTATCAGTACATCCTCATCTCAATTCATGTTTTCTCAAGTTTTCTTGAGCCCATCTTATAATTTCTTATGATATAATTCGATTACATTCCTATATCATAATTTATTTAGTTACTTCCCAATAGTTAGGAATCTTCTTAGCTACCACTAAAAGTTGCTATGAATATTTTTATATATTAGACTTCTTCAATTTGAGGTATCACCCTGAAGTAGCATTACTGAGTCAAAGGGTATGTATAATCTGACATTTTTGCAGTTTTTATGTATTTTAGAATTTCATCTCTGACTAAAATGAGATTAAGATTAAATCAAAACTAGTTTCTGTATTTGAACCTATATCTGTAAGTCTTTGTGTGCTCTTTCATAGGCTTTTGTTTTTATCTCTTCAAGTAACAAAAGTTTTTTAAAAATTAAAGTACTGGATAATAACATAATGTTCTAAAATGGTACTTAAATGTTACTGAGATTTATACAATAAATAACAATTTAATTCAATAAATAAAAAAATAACAGAGCTTTTATGAGAACTGAAAGGCCTCTAGGATAGGAAAGCTGAATGAATTCCTAACTTGACCATTTAACTTTTACTTATGAAGCATGTGTGAAGAACATACATTTATCAATTACAAAGGTGTCAATTATTCATATGGAATTATAGATATCATCTTACCATATAGGAATATAAACAATTTGACCTTGTTGAAGCCTGTAAATTTTTTCCCCCTTTATTTACCTTCTTATGTTTCTCTTGAATTTTGTATTTGGACATCAGATTTTCTGTTTAAGCCTGGCCTTTTCTTTGGTAATGCTTGGAAATCTTCTATTTTATTAAATGATCATAATTTCCCCTGAAAAAATATAATCAGTTTTGAAGGATAGGTGACTCTTGGTAATAAACCCAGTTCCCTTGCCTTATGGAATGAACATCATATTCTAAGCCTTTCAGTCCTTAAATGTGGAAGCTGCCAGATCTGGTGTAATCCTGACTGGGGCTCCATGATATCTGAATTCTTTCTTTCTGGTTGCTTGCAGTACTTTCTCCTTCACCTGGAAGCTCTTGAACTTGGCTATACTATTCCTTGGAGTTGTCATTTGGGAATTTAATGCAAGAGGGGATCTATGGATTCTTTCAATGTCCATTTTACCCTCTTGTTCAAGAATATCAGGGCAGTTTTGCTGGACAATTTCTTATATAATTTTATGTTTAGGCCTTTTTTTTTTTTGGTCATTACTTCCAGGTGGTCCAATAATTCTTAAATTGTCTCTCATGGATTTGTTTTCCAGATCAGTTGTTTTTTCAATAGGATATTTCATATTTTCTTTGATTTTTTCATTCTTTTGATTTTGTTTTATTGTTTCTTAATGTCTCATGAAGTCATTGATTTCTATTCACTCAATTCTAATTTTTAAAGACTGAATTACTTCCATGACCTTTTGATTTCTCCTTTTCCATTTGAACCATTCTACTTTTCATGACACTCTTTTCTTCTTTGGATTTTTGTGCCTCTTTTTACAGTTGACCAATTTTGCTTTTTAAACTATTATTTTCTTTTTTGCATTACTTTCATTTCTTTTTCCCATTTTGCTTCAACTTGTTTTGTATTTTTTTAAATTCCTTTTTGAGTTCTTCCAAAGCATGAGACCAATTCCCTTGTTGTTGCTGTTTTTTGACATTTTAATTTTAGTTTCTTAAATCTTACCATCCTCTTTTGGTTCTGTTATTTGCTCATTTTCCCAGCCTTTTTTTTTGCCTGTGGACTGGGAATTCTTCAAACTGCTTGCTGATTTGTTCTCTTTTCTGTGGGTTTGCAGGATTAGGCATGATCAGTTAAATTGCCCTGGGGCTAAGTCTTCAACATACACAGAGGTAGAGGCTTGAAAGTGCTCAACTAAATGGAGTTCTGGACCTCACTGCAGGATGGTGCCAGGGCCTGGGCCAAAGGGTGGGTCTGAAGTGCTATTTTGCTGGTGTAGCCCCAGTCCTGAGTCTCGGAGTTAACCCACACCTGATCACAGAACTTAGCATGATATTTGGAGGAGTGGTTGGTCAGCATTCCTCTGTGTGCAATTTTGCTTCTGGTTCCCCCTTATCCCATGAAAACTGACACTCTGCTTACCTTTCAAGTTGGGTTCAGCAGGAGAGCCCCATGACTCTGTCTTGCCATTGCATTGGGATCCTTCTTTTTGAAGGATTTTTTAAAGAATGGTATGGAAGGATATTCAGAGAGGTTTTAGCTTTTACTGCTACTAAGTCACCATCTTGACTCATCTCTTTCAATTATTCATATAATAAATAGTTTTGTAAAATATGTTTACAGAAAAAGCTGGTTCATTTTATTACTATTTTCTACAAAATCTCTGAGAATGAAGACATAATAAAATGTTCATACTTGCATAATAAAAAACTCAGCAAAAAATCACTTGGAGTTTTTTTATTTTATTACTAGAAAAACTAAACCATAAACTATTCCATCTATGATGAAAGATCAAGAGAAATCATGTGAAAAAATAGTTTCTTCAGTAAAGAGGTACAAAGAAAGTCTTTGGTGGGTTTCAGCTAAAAACTAATATAGTTAATATTAATAATGTCAAAATGCTAAAATGCCAAGAGAATAAAAATTTCAATTTTTGGTAAAATGTAGTATTTAAAAATAGTAGTTTTTTCTAAGTTGGACACAAATATGTATTTCAACTTTGTAATTCATTTCAAAAAGAAAAATTTCAGTTATTGTTAAGAACTACTATTTATTGAGTTGTGAGTCATCTCCCAATCACTTAAATGATGATTATGCATGTGACTTGTTTTTCCTCAGTTCCTTTGGCTGTTTTACTGATAATCAGAACTGCCACAAAGGTCAAGCAAGAGTAGATTTAGGAAAGGAAATTCAAACGTGCCAATTACATTGCTTTGTATTGGTTCTTATAAAGATTATTGAGGAAAAAGATGAAACTATTTTTTAAGATTGACAACCATTTTTTTGTTCTCTAAAATATGGGAACCAAATTGAAAGTAAAATTGGAATTTAAATGGCAGTATACGAAATAAATGAAATTTGCTTGGCACTTGGCACATAAAATTAAGTATAAAATGTTAGCATTATTTTACATGGTTTCCTGGATAAAGATGGCAATTTAATAATCTTATTCACTATTATTATTGTTGATGTTGTAGGAACTAAGTTAGAAAAGTAAGTTTTCTCTTTGGGGAACCCTAAAATGGATGAATATTAGAATTTCTTTTCCCTATGCTAACTACATCCTTCCAAAGATGTCATAGATAATGGAAGCAATGTGATAGGGTGGAAAGTCTAGGAGACCCACATTTCATTTCTGGTTCTGCCATTATTTTTTATTTTCATTTTATAGACCTCATTCTTACCATGAGAAAATTAGAATAGATGATCTACCAGGTGCTATCCAGCTCTAAATCTAAATCTGAACTGTGATTCTAGAATCTTCCCTCAGAAAAGCTTGAGTTTAGTTCTAAAATAATGAGTGTGTTGATAAATGTTTCACAACTGACTCTATGTGGAAAAAACATACATTACATGTTTAAGATTTATCTGCATTATAAACGTATTCTCCAATACTTTCTTAAGTCTACAATCAATAAAACAACAAATCAAGCCCTATTTTGTAACACTTGCCAAATTTGAGGTATAAATGCTTACATTGAAAATTTAATAGTCAGATCTCCTGAGCTGTTAAAAGCTGGCTACAGCTACTTCTATATCAGATGTTCTTTTTCCTGTTGTTGGTTAGACTAGGTTGGAAAGAACTCCTTTTCAAATCTGAAATTCTAAAATTCATTTGGGTTTCTAATTTCCAAGTAAGTCCTAAGAAATCCTGATTGTATTAATCTTATGTATTAAAATAAATAAGTAAATTATATATAATGATCTTTATAAATGCATACATACATACTTATTACATTTGCAGATGACAAGAAGGTAGGATGAATAATTACTAAATTGACAGAATCAAGATACAAAAAGTGTTTCACATCTGGGTTCAAAAATTAACTTTACAAATAATGGAGCAGTCATTGTAAGACAGGAGTTGCCTTGAAGATTTGGGGCTTTTAGAGGACTGCATGGTTAATATGAGGCAACAGTATGACATAGTAGACACATTTTCAGTATGTTTTCCCTGGAGAAGAGATGACTGAGGGAGAACATGATAACTCTTTTCAAAAATCTGAAAGATTATGATTTGATCAAAATATTCATTTAGTCTAAGATTGTTATATTATGCCACCCAGACCTATTTTGTAGGTCGGTTGCTTTTAATAGTAAATATTTTACATTTTCTTCATTTTTTACAATCTTTGATTTAAAAAAATGTTTTTTTGTTGACTCATGAAATTATTGTTTTCTCTTCGATCCAATTTTATTTTTAGGTAGTTCAATTTCAGATAAGGATTATTACTTTTATATTGAAACCATTAATTTTCCTGCCTATCAGCTCTCTCATTTCATTTAATGATACATTTTTTACCTCTTACTCCATATCTTTCAGATAGTCTTATTGTGTGTGTTGCCAAGTCATTCTTTTCTTTGAGGTTCTGCTTAGATTTGTTATATAGTTATTCTCTTTTCTTTGTCCCCTCTCAAAGCATAATTTTTCTTCATTATATTTGGTGTTTTCTTCTGTTTACTCATACATCCAGTTTCAGTTTTTGG
This sequence comes from Gracilinanus agilis, assembly GCF_016433145.1. NCBI lineage: Eukaryota > Metazoa > Chordata > Mammalia > Didelphimorphia > Didelphidae > Gracilinanus > Gracilinanus agilis. Next base: position 221,537,077 of record NC_058133.1, read on the forward strand.
ATTGGGGCTTTGTGCTCCATCATCCAACTCTGCTCCATCCAATGATGTGGCTAGACTTGTCCTCTAAATTACTAGAATTAGGCTAAGTCTTCTAGTAGCTCAAGTAAGGTTTTGGCTTAAGCTCTTTCCCTTTTCCTTGCCCAATTCAGATGATCAGGTTAGTCCTATCTTTTGCTAATAGGCCCCCAACCAGATGCCATCTGTGCTGGTGGCAGGACTTCTATAAGATATATGCACTTTGCCTCTCACAGTGGGCCCTTGACTCCTTTTCCTGATATTATTTGGAAGTGAGTCCTAGGGCCCTCGTCTGGCCCTTTCTTCTGTGGTTTTAGAATAAACTATCTCAGTTCTGGGGTGGGCACAAGATACCTGAGTGCTAGTCTGGTCTTGTATCCTTTCATGGTTTCACACTGTATTGCCTAGGTGTTATGTTACCTGACCATTAAACTCACCAGGTATTCTGCCATGACTCAAGTGGAATGCCTGGGTCTTACATTTGGGCACAATGTGCTTTTTTCTGACTCTCCCTCAGCACCTCCAATGGTTACTGGAGTTCTTGTATAATCTTGTATGATCATAGGGAGAAGCAGAGCAGCTTTCTGTTATTTTTCATTTGTTTTCTTTATTATAGTTCTCTCTGGTGAATGTTTGGTGTTTTATCTGTGTTTGTAAGAGAACTGGGCTCCTCTATAGCCTGATGTACTGATATCTTAACTGGAAGTCCTCTGTGCTATTATTAGGGAATGTCATTTGAAAAAGGATTAGAATTGTTCTACTTAGCCTCAGAGTGAAGATGGGTAAAAATTCCAAAAACACCAATTTAGTCTTGATAATATTAGGACAAACTTAACAATTAGAAGTATCCAAAAGTGCAATTTTCAAGCAGAGGTTGGATGATTCCTTATGAGATATTCTAGTGAAGATTCATTTCAGATATGGGTTGGATTACACCTGTGTTGGTGAACGCATAGCACACATGCCCATGGTTTGCCAAGGAATCTCTGGATAGATTTTAGAAGCTCTATTAACTTGGATTAGAAAAACCACACTTTTTCATCATAATCTCTTTTGTAATCTTATGCATTTTATTTTATGCTTTTAAAAACATCATTTATAGGCTTCACCAGACTGTTAAAGAGGTCCATGATACAAAAAAGATTAAGACCCCTTAGAATAGATCAGGGGTCTGCAACCTTTTTGGCCATGGGAGCCATAAACGCCACATTTTTTAAAATGTAATTTTGTGAGAGCCATACAGTGCTCATAGTGCGTGCTCCTGTAACAGCGCCTGAAAAAAAATTGACTTTATGGCTCCTGCACAAAGAGCCATATCTGGCCCTCAAAAGAGCCAGATATGGCTCGAGAGCCATACGTTGCCGAACCCCTGGACTAGATGGTTGTTGAGATCCCTTCCAACTCTTAAAATTCTATGATACTGTATTCCCTTTGCATTGCAATCAACTTTTACCACTATAAAGAGATGATTATATTAACTATATTTTCATTAATTTTCATTACCTTTTTAATACGTGTTTAAAAATTAATTCATTTCTGTGAACAACAAAAAAATTTTAAAAGCTAACAATTACTATTTAGTTTAACCCTAATTTTAGTAAGATACTTGTTATTTAAAAACCCTTCTCTTTAGAAAGATGCATTGTATCTAAGACCATCTGCTATTAAATGTAGTTTCTATGGTAACTGCCACCTTTTAAAATATGCATAATACATCCTGAAGAAATACAACACAACATTTTTATAAAGGGAGATAAAGAGGTTCCGGGTTAAGATGACGGCAGAGTAAGAAGCAGCTCTTAACCTCTCCTGACTGAAACACACAAAACTCCTCAAGGGGACATAAAAACAAGTCCAGACGAACGGAGGAACCCCACAACAGGGCACAGCGTGGAAAGTACATGGAATCGAGGCATTTCCATGCTATAAAGGGGTGAAACAGCTCTCCCTAAATCGTGGGCTGAGCAACCACCCCACCCCCATCCCCTCCACACACAACACCTATAGCGCCGAAGCCAGCTAAAAAGAAATAGAGCAACTTTGGGGCACCAATCGAATCATTGGCAGCTCCGGGGCCTGTTTCTGAGAGCAGCAAGATTTAGGACCCCAATAAGCCAAAAAACGCACGCGAAATCTGAGCGCGGGAGCAGAGTGGACGAAGGGCGCAGAACTCTGGCTCAGAGCACAGGCACCAGCGGAGGCGTGGGTGGAGGCAGACACAGACAGGAGCTAAAGCTCTGAAACCCTGAGTGGGGAACCAGCGTGGATGGGTGGAAGCAGCGCCCTGAGACTTGTAAAGGAACCTCCGGTAGAGGATCAAGCAAGGGGGTACACCAGGGGGCTTGACCTTGGAAAAAACCAGAACTCAGACCTCAGGAGCAAATAGACCACGGACAGACACTGAGCGCGAGGATAAACCTGAGAAGCTGCTGGGCTAGCAATGGCTACCAAGTCTCAGGAAGCTCAGAAGAGAAAGAATAACAACAAGAAAAAGAAGTCTTTAACATTCGAAAACTTCTACACAGAGAAAATCCAGACAACCGAGCAAACAGAGGAGGAGAACAAACAAGCATCCGGACCCTCCTCAAATAAGGAAAACTCCTCACAAGCTATGGAAGAGTTCAAACTGAGATTCTGAGGAAAATGGAAGAGATCTGGCAAGAAAATAACTGTTTTAAAGGTAAAATCTTGCAAATGGAAAGTGAGGCTCAGAAACCAAATGAACTGATAAGCAAATTGAACACCAGAAATGTCCAGATTGAAAAGGAATACCAGAAGATTATGGCCGAAAAACAGAAGGATCATAGCCGAAAAACAGAAGATTATAGCCTAAAACCAGAAGATTACAGCCGAAAATCAAAAGATCATAGCCGAAAACCGAAAGATTATGGCAGAAAATCAATCCCTAAAGGCTAGAATTGAGCAAGAAGAAGCTAATGATCTCTCAAGACAACAAGAACAAATAAAACAAAGTCAAAAGACTGAAAAAATAGAAGGAAACATGAAATATCTCAATGAGAGAGTGACAGGCCAAGAAAACCGGTCTAGAAGAGACAATTTGAGAATAATTGGTCTTCCAGAAAAACCAGAAATTAATAGAAACCTGGACTCCATACTAACAGAAATAATCCAGCAAAATTGCCCTGAAGCCTTACAACAAGAGGGCAATATAGACTTTGAAAGGATTCATAGAACACCTGCGACATTTGATCCAGAAAAGAAAACAACCAGAAATATTATTGCAAAATTCAAGAGTTTCCAAGCAAAAGAAAAAATCTTACAAGAAGCCAGAAAGAAACAATTCAAATATCAAGGAGCACCAATCAGGATCACACAGGATCTGGCAGCCTCCACGCTAAAAGACCGTAAGGCTTGGAATACAATATTCAGAAAGGCAAGAGAGCTGGGCCTTCAACCATGGATCAACTACCCATCAAAATTGACTATATATTTCCAGGGGAAAGTATGGGCATTCAACAAAATTGAAGAATTCCAGGTATTTGCACAGAAAAGACCAATGCTAAATGGAAAGTTTGATATCCAACCACAAAAATAGAGAGAAACATGAAAAGGTAAATAAGATTCAGAGGGGAAAGAAAGAAAACTTACAATTTTTAAATTTGCCTTTTTAAGGGCCTCAGTGAGATCTAATTATCTGTATTCCTATGTAGAGAAATGTTATGTATAATTCTCTGTAGTGAACTCTATTCACTATTATAATATTCACTATTATAGTAATAAGAAGAATAATTCACAGGGTGAGGGTGTAACACTAAATAATCTAAGATGGCATGGGAGATGGGAAAGAGGGGTGAATAGCAGGGGACACCAAGAGAAACTTGAGTGAATAAGAAAATAGGATATTCTATTACACACAAAGAGGGCATGGGAGGGAGAGGGGACAAATACTATTATAAGAAGGAGAGGAAGAGAGCAT
>NC_058133.1:221545934-221557677 GCF_016433145.1 Gracilinanus agilis
CCCACATTCAGAGGAAGGACTGCAGGAGAGGAAACATATAAGAAAAACAACTGCTTGAACGCATGGGTCAGGGTGGACATGATTGAGGGTGTGGACTCGAAACTACCACACCAATGCAACTACCAACAATTTGGAAATTGGTCTTGATCAAGGACACATGACAAAACTAGTGGAAATGCACGTTGGCCATGGTTTGGGGGAGTGAGGGGGGTGAAGGGGAAAGGTGGAGCATGAATCATGTAACCATGTTAAAAATGAGTATTAATAAATGTTTGAAAAAAAATCACTTCCAATGGAAAAAAAAAGGGGGAGATAAATCTGTTCTTAGGAATATTGACATGTATATTTTGGCCTACCTTTTGATTTTGACCTAGTAAATATTTTCATTTATATCCAAATTTTTAATTTCCCAAGGCCAAATTTTCTACTTTAAATTAAATTTAAGGGTAAAAATTACTTGTATATTTATGAGATGCAAAATATTTGTACAGTGGAGAAAGAAATCTAGTGACTTACATAGATTTGTGCTTCGCTGAAAGAGGTATTTTGCAATATTTCCACTAATTAAATGCATGGTAGCTTAATGAAAGCATTTTCATTCAAAATATCCCTAAATCATAGTATTGAACATTTGACTAGATCGGACTAATAGAACTGACTTCATCTTAAATGGGAATTTCTGCCCTTGCCACTGGGGAAGCTGAATATAACCTCTGTATACTAATATTGATAGATCACTAGATTGCCCATTTAAAGCCACAATATATATTCACAATGCTTTCAGTAAATGAAGATATAAAAATGCATAATATTTTAGGGAAATCTCCATATGTATTTTATACTTACATCAAACATTCTTATAATAATAATTCTTATTTGAATAAGGTATATTAGTATACTATAATGCAACTATAATGTATCTTCATTTAAATAAATTAAAATGCAAACTGGATCATGATGGCTTTAATACTTTAATAGTGTATGGTTTCTTTAAAATGGTAAAGTGGAATGTTGTAAATTCTTCTTTTTGCAAAGTTTTGTAATACACACATATATACACATACATATATAACCAAATATCCTATTTAATGCTACACAATATTATTGACTATATATAGAGATTCTTCTGCCTCCCACATTCAAGATAATGGTATCTTAAAAGCTAAACAAGTAAATTTATAATTCTGACTGATCTAGTAAAACTGGAAAAGTTGGCATATGAATCTGAGAATGAACTTTCAATGGATACAAGTATAAGAAATAAATAATCCCTACTTCCAAACAGCTTACATTCTAATGAAGGAAACAATATGGTTATATATAAGCACAAATGAAATAACTATAAAGAGAATAAATATGAACTGGTTAAATACAAAGTCATCTAGGAAGTAGGGTACTGGTATTTGGAAGGATGAGGAAAAAATTCATATAGAGGCAGGTGTTGAAGGAGAAAAGAGATCAATGGAGGTAAGAGTGAAAAAGGCATATATTCTAAGCATGTGGGTTGGGAGATAAGAAAATAGGATTATCACAAAAAGACAAGGGGAGAATATCCATGAGGAGAGAGTGGTAAAAAGTGTCAGTGAAGCAGAAAGATTGAGAAGGATGAGGAATGAACAATGACCAAAAGAATTTGCAATTAAGAGACCACTGGTAACTTTGGAAAAGGTAGTTTCAGTTGATTAATAAGGTCAGAAGCCAGACTGTAGTGATGAGAAGTAAATGAAGAAAGGAAACTGAGGTACTGACAGTGGAAACCTTTTTCTAGGAATTTTCCCTGGAAAGGAAGGAAAGAAATAAGATGATAGCCTGAGGGGATGGTAGGATTTAGTGAAAGGTTTTTATTTGTTTCTATCTAAGAGATAAGGCAGAAAGGAGTTGGATTAAACACACTTCCATTAAAGTTGGCTTTGGTAATGAAAAGGATTACTTCTGTATGAGAAAGTCAGGGAAAGAACAGAATAAGGAAATGAAGCCAAAGGGCTATGAGTTTAAAAGACAGGGAGAAGAATCTCATTTTAAATGGCATCAGGTTTTGTTTTTTTCCCCAGTAGACTAAGAAGCAAGTTCCTTATCTTAGGAAGAGGATAAAGGGAAGGTGTGAGAAGTTTGAGATGGAAAAAGAAGATCTGGAATAGTTTAGGTAAGTAGTGATAAAGGGAACAGATGAAACATAAAAGGATTGCCATGTTATAGAGACCTTCACTGGATAATTTGAATTTGTAATGTTCCTAGTAAACTAGGCTATAAGATTTCCATCTTCATTCTGGAGTCAAGTAGGAGGAGAATTGCTGGAGGAAGATGGCTGCAGAAATCTAGGGGAGAGGTCTGATAAGGGTTGAGCAGCTAGGACAAGCAGGCAAGGGATTAAATAGTAAAGGACAGCATAGAGCTTAAATGGCCAAAAAGTAAAGTTAGAAGCAAATTGCCTGAGAAAGTCCTGAAGGATAGAGGGACTGGAAATTTTTGATGAGGGTGAAGACATAAGGAAGATGGAATGATGGAAGATAGTGGTAAAAAGAATGTGAGAGTTTGTAATCAGGGGAGTAGAATACTGGAGTAATAGTGATAGAAATTAAAGCAATTGGGAGATTCCATCATATACCATATCAATTTGGCAGAGATGACAAAAGAGTTGGAGGAACTTCAGAAAGTTACAATAATGCACTTTTGGTTGAGCAGTAAATTGATATAATCATTTGTACAAATTGATACAATTTGTAAAACAAAATGTAATCCATCTGGAAAACAAATACCAAGTGGTGTATATACCCTTTGACTGAGCTATAATACTACTAAGGTCTAAACCCTTAATTTGGTCATATAAGAACAAACCTCATGTGTTCCAAACTATTTCTATTTTTAGTAGCCCCAAACTGGAAACTAAGGGAGTATACAAATGTGAAAAAAATTATTGTGCTATAAGAAATGATGGACACTGTCAGAGTAAACTAGGAAGGATTCTATAAAATGATACAGAGGGGAAAAAAGCAGAGAGGGAATAATTTAAACAATGACATTATAAAAAAACAACTTTAAAAGAGTTCTCTGATCAATACTAAGATAAACAAGGGTCTAGAAGACTGAAAAATAAAACAAAGCGAAACATGTCACCTACTTCCTGCCAGAGTTGATGATAATAATAGTAAAATTATGTGGCACTTTTTATGTGCTAAGCTCTGCACTAAAAGCTTTATGATTATTATATCATTTGATCCTATTTCTGAGAGATAGGTACTACTATAATATTCATTTTATAGGTAAAAAAAACTAATATGGCTTGTGACTTGCCCTGGGTCACACAGCTAGGAAATATCTGAGGCCATATTTTAACTTAGGTCTTCCAGACAACAGATTCAGCACACCATCACATTCCCTAGCTGCTTTAGAGGACATAAGTGAATTAATAAGAAGTTAGTTCATATAGAATGGATTAGAGTGAGTAGCCATCTCATGAACTGCAATCTTATCTAAACCAGACAAAGGTGGGTTGGACACATATACTTATTCAAACACATATCTCACAAAGAGCAGAGTGGAAATACATTAAATTCAAATAGGAAATAGATGGGAACAAATAAATAAGAGAAGAGTTTAAAGCAGAAATATATAATTCATGTAAAGCAAAATTAGACATTTTGGATTAATTAAAAGGGAATTTAAAAGGGAAAAAAGGGAGAAAATCAAGTAAATCAAGTATATTGGTAAGGCGAAAGCAGAGTCAGCAGAGAAAAAACCATTTAAATTATAATTATAATTACAAGTGTTGATTACATTCCTAATTACTACTTTCCTCTGTAAAGAGGAGTTTGGGGAGGAAAGAATTGAAAAATGATAGAAGCTGGAGGGAAATACACAACTAATGATTAAAACTACAAATATGAAGGAGATAAACTCAAAAAATGAATGAGGGTAGAGGAATGGATTAGAAAGCAGAATGCAATAATATATTGTTTCATATGAAACACATTCAGAACATAAGAATTCATACAATTAACCTGAAAGGCAGTATCAGAATTTATCATGCTTCAGGCAAACTCAAAAAAAGTACAAGTGGTAATCATGGTCTCTGCAAACACAAGAGTAAAAACAAACATGGTTAGAGAAAGTATGGGAAAACATACTTAAAGGCACCATAAATAATGAAATAATAGCAATATTTTTATATATTGTGGCAAAAATTTATCACATCAGTAAAAAACTACAAGATAAATAGGTTTTTGAGAGGAGGCCAGTCTCACAATAAAGCCAGACTCTGGTCAAGATCAGAATCAGAAACTCTAACACTTAAGGGAAAGCCTTTTTTATGCCAAGAAATCTGATGATGTAGTGACAGAAAATACAAATAAAAACTAAAATAGAATGGATGCAAAATCTTTCACGTGGGCAGTTCTTAATTAATGATGCAAGTGCTGATTAAACTAGAAAGTATAAAAAAGATCACCATGGGTGGTAACAAGTCTATTATTATAGCCGACCTTTCCAAGGCCACAGTCAGGGTCTTGGTGTTTTTACTGATGATTATGGTGTAATATTAGGAGTCAGCAGTTGGGTGATTGATATGTGCAAACAAGAGTAGCCCTCCACCTCCTGTTGACTGTCTTATCATACAAACAAGACCACCCTTCCACTTTGTGTTGGCCATCTTGTCATACAAACAAGGCCAGTCTTCCTCTTCTTGTCTAACCATCTTGTCATACACAGAGAGGGGTTTGTTGGGATTAATGGAAACTTGTGGGTTATAGGCTTAAGATCAAAATGTCTGTAAACAAGTTCTGATACCATTCTAAGCTATTTTTTCTCCCTTAGCTAATCTTTATAATTCTTATAAAGTAAATGATATTATTTGACTATTAACTCAAAACTAATGATTGTTATAAAAACAATCATAAAGGCTAATACTATTATAATCATAAAATGGAGTAGGGGATTTCACACTCACAATATTAAATACTTGTATATACATATATAAATACATATACTCCTGATGGCAAATCTAAATACTTAAAGGAAAAGTTAGTTAAATAATAGAGAGAAATAGACAGCAAACAATAACAGAGAACTTCAATATTCTCCTTTCAGGTAGACAAATCTAATAAAAATAAGCAATCAAGTTAAGGACCTTAAAAGGATTTTAGAAAATTTGGATATGACAGATTTCTGATGATAACTGAATTAACACAGAAACAATTATATGTATTTCTCAAATGTGGATGACACTTTTCAAAAACTGGCCAAAACCTTATAGCAAATGCTGAAAAAGAGAAACATTTAAATATTTACTGTCTTGGTCATAGTTAATTTAAAAATATTATTATTAAAGGATACTTCAGGGAGAGAATTGAATTGAATGAAAGACTACTTTAGTCCAATAAATAAAACAAATAATTTTAACATTCATTTAAAAAAATTACAGACATGAAGCAACATGCTAAAACTTTTGGAATGCAGCTAAGACAGTCCTTAAGAAAAAACTAGGGAGGGAGAGGGTTTGGGGAGGGAGTGAGGAGTGGCTTTAAAGAATAATAAGAGGGGAATAAGAAGGGAGGGGTAAGAAAGGGAAGTACAACTAGGGAGGGGATTATAGGAACTGATTAAAAACAAAACACTGGTATAGAAGTAAACAGGGAAAGAAGAAAGGACAGGACTAGGAGAGAGAATCAAAATGTCTGGGAATGCACAGTTGATAATTATAACTCTGAATGTGAATGGGATGAACTCGCCCATAAAATGGAAACAAATAGGAAGAGTGGATTAGAAACCAAAATCCAACCATATGTTGTCTACAAGAAACACACACGAGATAGACAGACAGACATAGAGTGAAAATGAGGGGATGGAGTAAAATCTTTTGGGCTTCAAATGAGAAAAAGAAGGCAGGGATGGCTATCATGACCTCTGACAGAGCCAAAGTAAAAATAAATAAAGTAAAAAAAGAGATAGGGAAGGTAACTACATCCTAATAAAAGGCAGTATAAACAATGAAAAAATATCAGTACTCAATATGTATGCACCAAATGGTATAGCTTCCAAATTTCTAAAGGAGAAGCTAGAGGAGCTCAAGGATGAAACAGATAGCAAAACCATACTAGAGGGGGACCTCAACATTCCACTATCGGATCTAGATAAATCAAACCAAAAAGTAAATAAGAAAGAGATAAGAGAGGTGAACGAAACCCTAGAAAAATTAGAATTAATAGATATATGGAGAAAAATAGAGACAAAAAGGAATACACTTTCTTTACAGCAGCACGTGGAACATTCACAAAGATAGAACATGTAATAGGGCACAGAAACATGGCAAACAAATGCAAAAAAGCAGAAATAATAAATGTAACCTTCTAAGATCATAATGCAATAAAAATAGTTATTAGTAAGAATACATGGAGAGGCAAACCAAAAACTAATTGGAAATTAAATCATATTATTCTCCAAAATAATTTAGTGAAAGAACAAAACACAAAAACAATTAATAATTTCATTGAAGAAAATGACAATGATGAGACATATTACCCAAACCTAAGGGATGCAGCCAAAGCAGTTCTAAGGGGAAAATTTATATCACTGAGTGTATATATTAACAAATTATGGATGCAGAGGTTAATGAATTGGGTATGTAACATAAAAAACTAGAAAATGAATAAATTAAAAATCCTCAGATGAAAACTAAATTAGAAATACTAAAAATCAAAGGAGAAATTAATAAAATCAAAGTAAAAGAGTTATTGAATTAATAAATAAGACTAGAAGCTGGCATTTTTAAAAAACAGATAAAATAGACAAAGTACTGATTATTCTAATTTAAATAAGTAAAGAAGAAAACCAAATTAATAGTATCAAAGATGAAAAGGGAGACCTTACCTCTAATGAAGAGGAAATCAAGGCAATCGTTAAAAACTATTTTGCCAAATTATATGTCAATAAATTTAGAAATCTAGGTGATATGGATGAATATTTACAAAAAAAATAATTGCCGAGAGAGACACAGACTTCCGGTTAAGATGGTGGCAGAGTAAGGAGCAGCAGCTTGATCTCTCCTAACCAAAGCATACAGGACTCCTCAAGGGGACATAAAAACAAATCCAGACGAACGAAGGGACCCCACAACAGGGCGCAGCATTGAAGGTACATGGAATCCGGGCATTTCCACGCTATAAAGGGATGAAACAGCTCTCACTAAAACACAAGAGGAAGAAGCACCTCCCCCACCTCCCACACCACGTACAACTCAGAGGCCAGCGCACAAGAGTTAAAGCAGGTTTGGGGCACCAATTAAGTCACTGGCAGCTCCAGGGCTTGTTCTTGAGAGCAGCAAGACTTAGGACCACAAGAGGCTAAAGAACGCGCACAAACTTTCCCAAGCTTCTGCTCAGGTGAAGGCAGTGCCCTAGGTGCGGACAAAGATCTTGAGCACAGGCTTGAACCGTGAGTGGGGACCCTGTGCAGATGGGAACGTGGCTGTGGAAGCAGCTCTCTGACACTGCTGAAGGAGCCTCGGGAAGAGGGGCAGACCAGGGACCACCAGGAGGCTTGACCCCGAGAACAACGAGACCTGAGACCTCGGGAGCCTAGACAGCCCAGACAGACCCTGAGTGTGAGAATAAAGCACAGAAGGCGCTGGGCTAACAATAATAGCAGGCCAAAATCAGGAAGCCCAGAGGAAAAAGATTATCAAGAAGAACTATGGAACACTCAACAACTTTTACACAGAGAAAATCCAGACAACAGAGGAGGACAAACAAGAAATCATATCCAAACCTTCTGAAAACAATGAATGAAAACTGGTCACAAGCTATTGAAGAATTCAAATCTGAGATGATGAAAAAGATGGAAGAGATCTGGCAAGACAATAACAGTTTAAAAGGCAGAATTTTGCAATTGGAAAGTGAGGCTCAGAAATCAAATGAACAGATAAGCAAATTGAACACCAAAAATGACCAGATTGAAAAGGAAAACCAAAAGATCATAGCCGAAAAACAAAAGATTAAAGCCAAAAACCAGTCCCTAAAGGCTAGAATTGAGCAATTAGAAGCTAATGATCTCCCAAGACAACAAGAAATAATAAAAACAAAGTAAAAAGACTGATAAAGTAGAAGGAAACATGAAATATCTCAATGAGAAAGTGACAGATCAAAAAAACTGGTCTAGAAGAGACAATTTGAGAATCATTGGTCTTCCAGAAAAAGCAGAAATTAATAGAAACTTGGACTCCATACTAAAAGAAATTATTCAGCAAAATTGCCCTGAAGTTCTACAACAAGAGGGCAATATAGACATTGAAAGGATCCATAGATCACCCTCTACACTAGACCCAGAAAGGGGAACACCCAGGAATATAATAGCCAAATTCAAGAGCTTTCAAATAAAAGAAAAAATCTTACAAGAAGCCAGAAAGAGACAATTCAGATATCACGGAGCACCAATCAGGATCACACAGGATCTGGCAGCCTCCATGCTAAAAGACCACAAGGCTTGGAATATGATAATCAGAAAGGCAAAAGAGCTGGGCCTTCAACCACGGATCAATTACCCATCAAAACTGACTATATACTTCCAGGGGAAAGTATGGGCATTCAACAAAATTAAAGATTTCCAAGTATTTGCACAGAAAAGACCTGGACTAAATGGAAAGTTTGATATCCAACCAAAAAAAAAATCAAGAGAAACATGAAAAGGTAAATAACAAAAAGAGGGGAAAGAAAGAAAACTTATACTTTTTTAGATTTGACTCTTTAAGGGCTTCAATAAGATCTAATTATCTGTATTCCTATGTGGAGAAATGCTATGTATAATTCTCTGTAGTGAACTCTATTCACTATTATAGTATTCACTATTATAGCAATCAGAAGAATAATTCATAGGGACAGGACGGAATACTAAATGGTCTAAGATGACATGGGGGGTGGAAAAGAGGGGGGTGAATAGTAGGGGACACCAAGAGAAACTTGAGTGAATAAGAAAAATAGGATATTCTATTACACAAAAAGAGGGCATGGGAAGGGGAAGGGATGAATACTATTATAAGAAGAAGAGGAAAAGAGCACTAAGAGGTAATATTTAAACCTTACTCTCAGTGTAATCAACCCGGAGAGGGAAGAGTAGCTTTATTATCCATTCGGATAAAAAATTCTATCTAACCCTTCTGAGAAAGTCAGAAGGGATAAACCAAGGGGAACAGGGGAGTGGGGAGGTCAAAAAAGGGAGGGGAGAAGAAGGGGAAGGGAATTCATTAGGCCTTTAAAAATGAAAATAGGGGAGTAACAAGGGGGCGAGTAGAAAGGGAAGTTAATCAAGGGAGGGAATAAGGGATAACAGCTTAAAGCAAACCACTGATTTAAATGGAAATAGTATAAGAAGAAGGGGTAGAACTAGGAGAGGATACAAAAATGTCAGTGAATGAACAACTGATAATTGTAACTCTGAATGTGAATAGGATGAACTCACTCAGAAAACAGAAGCAAATAGCAGAGTGGATCAGAAACCAAATGCTACCATATGTTGTCTACAAGAAACACATATGAGGTGGGTAGACATACACAAGTTTAAAGTTAAGGGCTTGAGCAAAAGCTTTTGGGCATCAAATGAGAAAAAGAAGGCAGGAGTGGCTATTATGATTTCTGACAAAGCCAAAGTAAAAATAGATATGATTAAAAAAGACAGGGAAGGTCATTACATCCTGATTAAAGGCAGTATAAACAATGAGGAAATAACACTGCTCAATATGTATGTACCAAGTGCTATAGCATCCAAATTCATAAAGGAGAAACTGGTAGAGCTCAAGAAGGAAATAGATAGTAAAATCATAATAGTGGGAAATCTAAGTATTCCTCTTTCAGATCTAGACAAATGAAACCAAAAAATAAATAAGAAAGAGGTAAGAGAGGTGAATGAAGTCCTAGAAAAATTAGATTTAATAGATATGTGGAGAAAAATAAATAAGGACAAAAAGGAATACACCTTCTTTTCAGCTGCACATGGTACATTCACAAAGATTGACCACGTAATAGGTCATAGAAATCTAGCAAACAAATGCAAAAGAGCAGATATAATAAATGTAACCTTCTCAGATCATAATGCAATAAAAATAATAATTAGTAAGGACACCTGGACAGCTTAATCAAAAACCAATTGGATATTAAACAATATGATTCTCCAAAACCAATTAGTCAAAGAAGAAATCATAGAAACCATCAACAATTTCATTGAAAAGAACGACAATGATGAGACATCCTACCAAACTCTGTGGGATGCAGCCAAGGCAATACTCAGAGGGAAATTTATATCCTTGAGTGCATATATTAACAAATTAACGAGGGCAGAGATTAATGAATTGGGTATGCAACTCAAAAAATTAGAAAGCGAACAAATTAAAAACCCTCAGATGAAAACTAAATTAGAAATACTAAAAATTAAGGGAGAAATTAATAAAATCGAAAGTAAAAGAACTATTGAATTAATAAACAAGACTAGAAGCCGGTACTTTGAAAAAACAGATAAAATAGACAAAGTACTGGTCAATCTAATAAAAAAAAGGAAAGAAGAAAACCAAATTGATAGTATCAAAGATGAAAAGGGAGACCTCACCTCTAATGAAGGGGAAATTAAGGCAATCATTAAGAACTATTTCTCCCAATTATATGGCAACAAATATAACAATTTAGGAGATATGGATGAATATTTACAAAAAGATAAATTGCCTAGATTAACAGCAGAAGAAATACAATATCTAAATAATCCCATCTTAGAAAAAGAAATTGAACAAGCCATGAAAGAACTCCCTAAGAAAAAATCACCAGGGCTTCATGGATTCACAAGTGAATTCTATCAAAAATTCAAAGAACAACTAATCCCAATAGTATACAAATTATCTGATATGATAAGCAAAGAAGGAGCCCTACCAAATTCCTTTTATGACACAAAAATGGTACTGATTCCAAAGCCAGGGAGATCAAAAACAGAGAAAGAAAACTACAGACCAATCTCCCTAATGAACATAGATGCAAAAATCTTAAATAGAATAGTAGCAAAGAGACTACAGCAAGTAATTAAGAAGATCATCCAACATGAACAAGTGGGATTTATACCAGGAATGCAAGGATGGTTCAACATTAGGAAAACCATCCACATAATTGACCATATCAACAGTCTAACAAACAAAAATCACATGATTATCTTAATAGATGCTGAAAAAGCCTTTGTCAAAATACAGCATCCATTTCTATTGAAAACATTAGAAAGTATAGGAATATAAGGAACTTTCCTAAAAATAATAAACAGTATATACCTAAAACCATCAACAAGCATTATATGCAATGGGGATAAATTAGAAGCCTTCCCAATAAGATCAGGAGGCCCATTATCACCTCTATTATTCAACATAGTACTAGAAACACTAGCAATAGCAATTAGAGAAGAAAAATTGAAGGTATCAAAATAGGCAATGAGGAGACTAAGCTATCACTCTTGGCAGATAATATGATGGTATACTTAAAAAATCCTAGAGAATCAACTAAGAAGCTGGTAGAAATAATCAACAACTTTAGCAAAGTTGCAGGATACAAAATAAATGCACACAAATCATCAGCATTTCTACATATTTCCAACACATCACAGCAGCAAGAGGTAGAAAGAGAAACACCATTTAAAATCACCCTAGACAATATAAAATACTTGGGAATCTATCTACCAAAACAAACACAGCAATTATATGAAAACAACTACAAAACACTTTCCAAACAAATAA
>NC_058133.1:221558076-221574338 GCF_016433145.1 Gracilinanus agilis
AGGGGAGAGTAATGAATGCTGGAGGGGATGTGGCAAAATTGGGACATTAATGCATTGCTGGTGGAGTTGTGAACTGATCCAACCATTCTGGCTGGCAATTTGGAACTATGCTCAAAGGGCTATAAAAGAATGCCTGCCCTTTGATTCAGCCATAGCATTGCTGGGTTTGTACCCCAAAGTGATCATAGATAAACAGACTTGTACGAAAATATTTATAGGTGCCCTACTTGTGGTGGCAAAGAACTGGAAAAGGAGAGTATGCCCTTCAATTGGGGAATGGTTGAACAAACTGTGGTATATGCTGGTGATGGAATACTATTGTGCTAAAAGGAATAATAAACTGGAGGCGTTCCAGGTGAACTGGAAAGACCTCCAGGAACTGATGCAGAGCGAAATGAGCAGAGCCAGAAGAACACTGTACACAGAGACTGATATACTGTGGTAAAATCGAATGTAATGGACTTCTGTACCAGCAGCAATGAAATGACACAGGACAGCTCTGAGGGATTTATGGTAAAGAACGCTACCCACATTCAGAGGAAGGAGTACAGGAGAGGAAACATATAAGAAAAACAAATGCTTGAACACATGGGTTGAGGGGGACATGATTGAGGATGTGGACTCGAAACTACTACACCAAAGCAACTAACAACAATTTGGAAATAGGTCTTGAACAAGGACACATGATAAAACCAGTGGAAATGTGAGTCAGCCATGGGTGTGGGGGGGGTGCCGGTTGTGAAGGGGAAAGTAGGGGCATGAATCATGTAACCATGTTAAGTGGCAAAGGCCCCATGTAATTGGGGTTAAGTGACTTGTCCAAGATCACAAATCTAGGAAGTATCAGACTTGAATCCAGAATCTCCAGTGTCTAGGTTTAGCTCTCAATCCACTGAAATACCTAGCTTCCCCCATATTATAATATTTAAAGAATATAAATTCCTAAAAGATCAAATCTATGATACATGATAGTATGGTATTGATTCTAGATTCTTGAAAGATAAACTCTAGCATATTCTATCATGGTAGTTTGGTCTTCTCAAAAGAATGTATCTGCTATCCAATAAATAACTTAGCCAAAGTTAGAGGTGATCATCACTAGTAGGATGGGCATGATACAGTGAATTTTTTGGGCACAGGAACTTGTAAAAATAAAGAAAAATACAGAAGAAGGGTGATCGCAAAGAGACCCTTCTCCTTCTGCAGTGATGGTGGTAGAATGATGTTAATAGTTTTTGGACATGTTGTATTAAATATTAATTGAACCATTGGTAATTAAAAAGTAAGATCTTTGTCCAACAACACAAAGACTTAAGTTGTATATATACATCTTATTGGAGAAAATGAATCAGTGGGAAGATAGCTTATAGGCTCTCCATGGAGAAGCAAATCAAGAGTTGATGAAGTTGGTATCATCAAGTAATCAAAATCAAAAAGGAACTACCATTTCATTGCACATTTGATCATCTTGCCTTACAGCGCTCATGCTCAGTAAAAGGAAAAGAAAACACTTTGAAGATAATTAAAGATTATATGCCAACCTCTCCTGCAAAGGATATATAGTAATATAGAAATATAGAACTAAGTTCCTCTAAAATAAGTCAACATCCACAACTCAGAAATTTCAATGCAAAAAAAGGGAAGGATATTGAAAAATGTATTAATGTTGTTCAGGAACAAGAAACAAGAGAAACCAAAGCCTGTGGACCACATAGAAGCTACACTTCTATACATCATGAATGCTTTTTCTTTCAAGAAGAGAGTTAGAAGGTGCTAATAAACAGTGAATGCTGAACATTATCACAATAAGTGAAGTTGAAATATCTTTATGGGAAATAACTAATTACTGTGTAATTCCCAAATAACTGTATGCTGTCCTGTTGACTTTATACCAAAGCACAAAGTCAATACCAAATCAGAAGGACAAAGATGAGATTAAATATATAGCATGCAATATCTCCAATCTGACCTAATCAAACAAGCCCTTGATCCTGAAAATGGGAAATCCATGAAGGAAAATACATGAAGGACATAATATTTCCTAAATAATTAAAGCAGTTAACCCTCTAAGAAGGCCAAAAGAGTTTAGAAACTACAACAGCCATAGCTGTTAAGGGCAAAAATGTTTTATAAAATTATTTATTTGCAGAGTGCAATCATATGGAGGACAATAGAAGATTATAATCAATGTATTCTTTCAATGGTGAGAAACAAAGGGGAAAATGAATTTTTAAAAAACTGGATGAGATCAAACTAAGCCAGATCACTTATATGTGAATCTGGAAGGAAGATGAGAAATATTTGGATAACAAATATTTGTATTTTAACATCTCATTATGCATAATATGAAGAATTGGACATGGCAATAAAGACAAAGATGAGAAATCTGTGCCAAACCAAGAATTCTTAGATGAAATACAGGCTGGAAGAGATACAATTATGAGACAATGTGGGAATGGATTCTCAAGATAATTAAATGAGGTAAAAATGCTAAGTGAAAAAACAAACTATTACACACTATTACCAACAAAAAAAGTAATTCCATAAAAATCTTTATGTACATTAGCCATATGTGTATTAAAGGTATGCCTGGCAAAAGTATGAGAACAGCCAATATTCTTCAAATAATATAGCAGAAAATATCTTCTCAGTCACACAAATGACGAATATGAAGAGACCACAAGATCTATTTATTTCTTGTGGATCATTAAAAAATAGATCAAACAGAGAAAACTGCATTCCAACTGCAATTCCAACAAGATGCTGTCTATTTCTGTGTCATAGCACTCCAAAATAATGGAGATTACTTTGCTAAATGATACTTAGTCATAAGATCTTAAAATAAAATAAAATATGAATAGAGTTTTTATCGAGAAGAGGAAAGAAAAGCAATAAAGGAGATTTCATTTGATAGAATCACTAAAAAATCAGCTACTTATCTGAAACAAAACCTTTCCCCCAAAAAATCTAAATCTATTTGTAGATTTTTGTATAAAGTTGCTAAAATATGAATCATGATTTCCAGTCTAGAGTAAAAACAAATCTGCTGACAATGCTTTAGAATTTTTTTGCCTGGAAAGAGAGGATTGTAATTAGATATTTAGATTAATGGATCTTCGGAGATATCCGATAGCTTTCTGCAATTATGTCTCATTTAATTTTTTACAAACAATAGTGACTTCTTTGGTTACAGGTCAGTTCCTTGAATAGTTCATATAAGCACTAACTACCTTTATGCCTGAGGACTTCTCCAATGGGCAGACCTTTTTATGTAAAATGTTACATATATAAAAAGAATGCCTATTTCAGTGCTAAATTTATACCAAGCAATCCTTACAAAGAATAGGTTCTCAAATAACTAATCAATAAGTGATAGAAGCTGTAATTTATGGTTCTCTTATTCAATAAATGATTACAAGCAGAAAGGCAACTGAAACCTTCAGGTTTAACGAATTGTTATTATATTCAGAATAAAGATCGGAATATGATATACGATTATGATAGAGAAGTAAATCTCATTTTTTCAGGTTTTAAAATCAATTAATAGAATGAAATTACTGCTTCTAAAAGTGATTCTAACAAATATAATCTACTGACTTGAGAAACAGTAGAGTTAATGAAAAAGAGATTAGGAATTACAAAGTATTTTGGCTCCTAGTAATCCACAGGTTGGGTTAGTGACTTCTTTAAAATTAATTAGGTACAAAGACATGAAAATCCTCTCAAAATAAAGTAGACAATTAAAATTCAAAGAATATTAAGCCAAAATCAATTGTTCTCATCAGAAGATCAATTTTCCTAAACATATTACAACTAAATAGAATTAATATATAATAGCAATATTAAAATGATTTAAAATAAACCACTGGTATACATAGTGGTACTAAACACATTTTCAATTACTGAAAAAAAAACAAAGACTGAGAGAATAATAGCATCCATGATTTTGAAAGGTATGCAATAAAAGGGAGCTCTATTGATTTCTTATTTGTAGGAGAACATTTCTACATTTTAATGCTTTATAATAACAATGAACTACCCATTAGGAAGAAGCTGAAATATGGAAACAAATAATTATAGTAATGTCATCACCCCAACATTTAAGAGAATAAAATTATTAGACAGAAATATCATATGCAAAAAAATTCAATTAGTCTTTTGGAGCTGGTGGGAGGAATGCACTTAAATAATGTTTCTCACCAAAACCTCTATTACTGTGATGATGAAGCGAAACAGTTAACTGGAAAAACAAAGATTTGGAACAAAAAAAAGAAAAACAAACTAAATTTCTGTTTTTCACACATAGCAGGCCTTTGCTCTATAATTCTTTAAAAGAAAAGTCAATAATTTGAGAAACTATTTCACAAATATATTCTATGATATTTTTTTAGTTTGAATCGTTCAATGGTCAAGCAATTAAAATGTATAAACATAGCTTTATAGAATACACACTTGAAGGGACATAATTAGCAATTTCAAGGAAAAGATTCTGAAGTAATATCCTCAATGTAAAAGCAAAAATAATATCATTTCCAAGTATTGTAAAAGTATAATATTAGATATGCTAAGGTTTTAAATGGATAATTATTTTAGATTTTGGTGAAAACGATGTATTCTTTAATTTAATTAACTTGCTCAGAAAAAATGATTTAAATTTTGATCAGGAACACCCTTTGTGTACAGCTTCCTGGTATTGTCAGGGTGGGGATAAAAGCAATTAAAACATAACTACAAACATAAACTGTAAGAAAATATAGTTCTAAAATATAGCATTTAAGTAAGTTGTTGGCTTTTATATTTAATATTTCAATAATAAGAAACACCAAAAATGTCATTATTATAGAATCAAGGTAATTAAATCTTATATAATATTTCCAAAGCCTATCATATCTTATAACCACTGGTTGAACCACACCCTAAATAGAAGTCACTACATGTACAAAAGCACAAAGATTTTCTCAAAATATAACTACTAGAGATTATACTGATACCAACTCTCCTTACAATGATAAAATGGTAAGTAGTTGGAAGCTTATACAAATAATCACTGAATTCTGTAGTACTAGTTAATGAATTCAGTGACATAAAATAGCCCAGTACTAATTAAATGTCAAACTTGGTCTTGGTATGGAAAAGAACTGCATAGTCTGACATGAATAGAGAATGTAAAATTTAAAGAGTATTTACAAAAAAATAATTAGTTAATTCCAGAAAACTGGCATATATTTTAGAAAGACTTCAATAAATAATTAGTAGAAAAGTATAATGCAGATATAGCAGTGATCATCTGAGTAGTTTATTATAATACATACAACTGAAATTATTTTTTAAAGTTTGAAAATCATCATCATATAGAAAGATTAAAATTATCTTTTATGAATATGTTTTGGTAGAGATTATGTATGGATGACAGCTATTCTATTAAAAGACAATCAAATCAAAGAAAGAAATACCAATAGCCTCAACTTACTCCATTACCGCCTATATTTCCTACGCCCATTCGAAATATTGAGATTTTTTTTCCAGTGGCACTATTATATTTGAATATTTGGGATACTACTTAAACAGAAGTCATAATAAAAAGATAGAGAGATATTATCGCCAGTGAGTTATAGCATCTTGGGGGTGGGGTGAAAGGAAAATCTTATTGTGGAGGGAATATCATAGTAAAATTTCATGGAGAAAAGAGTTCTTTGGATATAGCCTACAACAATGATTCTATATGCAATTAGGTAATAAAATTATTTTCTGTGTTATAATTTACCTTCAATGTCCTTTTATTAATATTCACAGCATAGTTTAACTGGAAGCAAACAGGCCTTTGATTAAATATGTCCATAAGAAAACTACAATATCAAAAACACTACTTCACAATAAGATTATTTTTTTCATCAGAAAATTTATAAAGATAATTTTCCATGCTGACAAGGTACATTTCATCTATAAGTTTGAAGAGTCAAATGCTACCACAGCTGGGGGTTATTCTGCCAAATGGCTTCCAACAGGGACCACAGAGATGGAGGCTAGGGGGTGGACGGTGGGGGTAGGGAATGTAATCTGTATGTAGGGAAAAAACAACAACAAATCTGATGGGGAAAACCCCTAAATTAAACTAATTATATTATAACTGAACTAATTAAATACACAGTACAATAAAAAAGCAACACTGAAGAAAAAAGTCAGATATTAAAATAAATGATTTATGGTTACCTGCAGAGATTAAAACAAAAAGCAATGGCTTGACCCAGATGTATTTCATAGGGATTTACTAAGGCTGAAGGGAGGGGTGAGGGATAGATACCTTTTTAAAAAAATCTATCATGAAAGAAACTGAGACAAGATTATAAACAAGAGGCCAAGTTATAGCGCACCATGGGATTTTTAATCTGGCTACCTGTGGTTTTTGCTTTAAAGCCTTATTCAGCAACAAAACATGAGAGGACCAAAAGAAAACAAAATATCACATTTATATTTCAGTTTTGCAAATGATCAAACAGCGTGAATCAAGAATACTGAAAATACATTTAAACGCTGATGACTTTTTCTTAAGGCATCCATTTCATCAAATATTATTGATAATTACCTGTGCATCTCGTTTCTTGAACTCTTGAATTTTATTTTCATGCTCCATATTGGCAGCGCGGAGCTCTTTTTCCAGTTTTTCAATTTCCCGTTCATGATCTCGGACTAGGCAATCCTTCTCTGTATTATGCTGCTGGAATAGGTGCGTCTTCTCCTGTTCATGCTCCCGTTTCAGCTCTACTATCTGATTGGACAATGAGGAGTACAGTTCATCAACAGAACATCCTTGTCGTCATGACAACTCATGTACAGCTTAATTTTTTCCTTAATTTGATCAAATTGGAAATTTTATTTTTACATCATTACTACCTCACCTCTAAGGGATTCTTGAATTTGAAAGATTTTAGCGCAGGAATTTAATATTCTAATAAATTAAACAAATTCAGTAAATCCTTATGTAAACTGTTGACACAAAAAGTCTCAGCATAAAAAAGAAAAATGTCATATATGAGATATACTGTCCCATGAATCCTGCTTTTTCTGGTCAGTAATGTTGGAAACTACAAATGGTTAATAGTATCCTCTGCCCTTTACTCAAGTAGATATGTGTAAAATACAACGAAAACGGCTAAAGGTTTCTTTATGGTTCTCAAATAAAAGCTGAGTTAAATACTCATCTGGATTATGACATATATAGTTGTCTTTTAAAAATAAAATTATAAAAACAAGACTCTATTATCTCATTATCAGCTACGGTACACCGCTATAAATAGACGTATGTGTTCCTGAAGAACACCTGCTGTGCCGCAAGCTTGCGCCATGATTTCATAAAAAGCATTCTATTCTCAGGATCCTTTCCCAGTCCACTCCACACTGGATACTGTGACCTTGGCCAATCTTAGCCTCTCCCTGCTACACTGAATGGCAGCTCGAGACCAAGGGCCTGGTTGCCGCAGCTTTGATACTAATCCTCCCAGACTGTGCACAATGGCACCCTACCTGGCCTTCAAACTATAGCCAGCCAGGCTGCCTTTGAAGCAGGTGATGAATAGAGGACTGCAGGAAGCCAGCTTCCCCAGTGAACTCCAGGACACACAGCTGCTAAAAACAGTCACTTAGATTTTTCTTCAGTTTTGGTGGATTTCAGGGAAAAATCCTCTATTATCAAGAATGTTATTTTCAATGTGAGAATCCATCTCTAAAAAAGCTAACAGTAGGAGCCTGCTCAAAATCGATCTTGTTTTGTGCAGTGAAGTCCCTGACTACCTTATCTTAAAGCTATAGCATTCTTTTCCAGAGGCATATTTTCTGCATTCACCCCTGCTGCTTTGTCCTTTTGGAAATTTTGAAAATCTTATTATTATATGCAAACCAAGAATCTTAAAATTTAAATGGTCAAACTACATAATTCATAGGTTTCAAAATATTTTTCATTCTAAAATTCTCTAGAAAAGCAGAAAATACCACTATTAATTTAACCCTTCACAAACTGACTATAGTTTTTGGTAAAAATCATCAACCAGTCCCAATTTATTAACCCTGTCAATGTCTTATTAACCATTGCAAAATAAAGCATAATAATCCAAGTTAAAACAAATTTTATTAATTTTAAGAGTTAAATCTACTATCATGTGAAAGAAAAAACTCACAATTATGGATATTAATTAATTTTTTTTTCACATACAATACAAGGTATTTTAAAATTAAAATATACTACCACTAAAGTTTTGTGTCTAGGTGTTTATCTAAGACTGGAATACTTATTTCTTTTTTGAAATAGATAAATGTATATTTTCTTAATTTGTGCAACTGTAAAGTTCATACCAATATTACTATTAAGACAAAACTTCTCAAAGATGATTAAATCCCTGGCTCTTATGATAATAAAGAATATGATTCAATGAAGTCTTCTGATTTTTACTTCTAGGATACATTTCATTTTTGCTCAGTTTTACCATTTCAAACATTTTTTCTACTCTTTTTAACTGTTCTGAAATTTTTGATTAGTCACACAAATTTCTTAAGGTAAAAGTTAAAAGGAAAACTATTATTTAGAATCATTTGTTATTTAAATATCTTTTAAACTTCAAGTTAACTGGGTCAATGGAAGTCAATTTAGTAGCTGGTCACTTACAATTTATACAAGAAAAAAACAACTAGTTTAGCTATGACAATGAATGGAAGAATAGTCACAAAGAATGAGCAAGCCCTCTAAAATCTATTTCAAAATTATTACTAAGGTTGTCTTGAATCTATATTGTAACTTTCCCAAGGGAAATTCTAATGATTTTAAGAAAGAATATTTTAACTACACTATCAGTTTTATCAAGGAAAAATCTAAATAAAAATTTTGTTCACCTCAGAAAAGGTTAATAATTTACCTAAGAAAACAGTAAGGTAGTAAAAAAATAAAAATAAAACTTAAACTACCCATACCAAATATGAGACCAATACTGTATTCTAAACTACTTCTATTTTTAAAGAAGGAAACAGGCCAATCACCAACTTGAGTTCTTTTTTTTTTTAACTTAGCAGTAAATTACAACCTAAGTCTCTGAAGTATACCACACTACTATTCCAATTCACCCCCAATTTCCCTTCCACTACTCAGAATTTTCAGACTTTATCCATTCACACATCTTTTTGGGGGACTAGAGAACTCTAGGAAAGGAAATGCTAACTAAATGAGTTACAATTCTCTCTCTCTCTCTCTCTCTCTGTCTCTCTCTCTGTCTCTCTCTCTCTCTCTCATCTTATCATCTATCTATCTATCTAATTCAAGTGGCCATTTCCTGAATGCTCAATGTTGTTCTCATCTGGCTCCTGGAACTACATAACTCATCTCTACCACATAACTTCTGGACCAGGCCAGATCTGTTTATAACTTTTTAAAGTAGGGATAAGTTTAAATCTGTGTTATGATTCCTATTGATGTTCCAATTTCAGCCTCACTATCTGAATGGACAATGAGGAGTATATTTCATCAACAAAATACTGAGAGGCAGCATGGCCTACTTGATAAAGAAAAGGTATTGATGTTCAGAAGATGTAGGTTCAAATCCCATCACTGATACATACTGCCCTACTTGCTATCCTACATGGATGCTCCATCTTTGCACTAGATGAACTCTATGCCTACAACGCTCCCTTCCACACCTCTATCCCTTGAAATCTTGGATTCTTTCAATTTCACCTCAAGTGTTGCCTACTGTGGGAAGCTTTTTGGGATGATATAAGATGTTTTAATGACCACAAACAAGTCATTTAATCTCTTATCACTCTAGGTGGCCCTCTAAGACTATAAATTATATAGAAGATGCTTTATCTATGTTGGTAGAAGGAGTTTTCTCACCTGGGCATTCCCCATACCAAGGAAATTACAGGTCCAGTCTCTATCTCCATTCTCATACACACACACACACACACACACACACACACACACACACACACACACACCTGTAGTCCCTCCATTAGTAATGCAAGCTCCTTGAGGACAAGAACTATTTTGTCCCTGTCTTTTTATCTCCATTGCTTAGTACAATACCTGGAAAATTAGTAGAAACTATTGTGTTGATTATTACTGAATAACTCCTTAGAAGGCACTTACTGTTACTCTAGTACTCTTAGGCAATTCTCTTGTAGACTACAAATTTCTTTTTGTTGCTAGAGGGAATATTCTCAATAAGAGCTCCCTACAAGAAAGAAGTCATAGGTCTGGCACCAAACAAACAAACAAACAAACAAACATGGTATTTCAGTGTGTCTGGGACCACCCAGCTAAACTGATATTGCTTGTTTCCCATAAAAAGGCTACTGATCTAAATTATGAGGGGTTTAAGCCCTAGATGCAATGGTTTAGAAAGCTAAATCTGGTATTATGAGTTTGGGAATCAGGGAAAAGAGTAGAGGCATAATCCTTAGTTCAATGGTCAGAAGTATTAGATGGAAAATCTATAGGAAAGCATGAAAGATGAAAGCAACAGTATTCCCTAAGGCCTATGGTTACAAAGGCCTATGCTCTATCACCTGCCAAAAGGCTGATCAAACCTTTGTTTTCAAAGGATTTCTGCTGATCTCTAATCAGGAACCTTCAATATTTGTATTGTCTAACAAAAGCTATGTCACCCACCCTAGGAAGACTGGAAGGTAAATTCAAATACCATCAAGTTTGAGGAATCAAGTTTTCTAGCTTCCTCATTAACAATTAGGAAACATAAGGAAATTGAACTCATCCTTCCTTCTAGAAACACACTGTTGGGGTACTCAAAACATAAGTCTACTAAAGTATTAATAAATTAAAAGCTTCAATCAGTAAGAATGTATATAACTTTCAGATTCTTAGAATTGTTCTTCAATCTATAATCCTTCTAGCCAAATGGGTAATAGAATTGTTGGTAACATATTTAGGAGCTCTGGATTTCTTGAAGACATCAAAACTATTCAGCTGTCTACAATAATCAGGAACTCCAGCAAAAATATAGGGGTTTAATCCTATGTAGGTCTATGAGAGCAGTGAAATATAGGGTATCTACTGAAGAATCTAAGAATGGTAGTTGAAATGATATGGAGTTGATCATAGAGATGACAGTAAAATGGCTCATCGAATGACTTGTTAAGATTTTAGAGTTTGGAGGGTAGGTTTGAATGGCTTGAATGGCTAAGGCAGGTAAAAAAGCATAGCTTGTCACCTACACATAGAGGTTTTCTTGATTGAAGTTGCTTATCTACTTATACAATTAATGATGTTTTAAAAATAAGTTTAAATGGCCCAGAATTCTGCCAAAGAATTCTATTATAGAAGTTATGGGAATGAGGGTAGTTAAATACTGCTCATACCCATAGTATGAGGAGTTGGAAAAGGCATTAGAGAAAGGACTAGTGAAATAATAGGAACATTGCCATAAGCAAGAGGATCAAAGAATTATCTTAATGATAGAAAGAATAGCAGCAGAGATACTGTTCAAATGTACAACTGGCATGTTTGATTTATTCATCTATTTATACATGGAAAATGATTAAGGGACTTATCATTTTCATTGGGAAGGAGTTAAATGTGATATCAACTGTGATGCCCAAATGTAAATTATCTTGCTGGGGAGTCCATGGAGCTGGAGGAACTCTAGACTATCTTGGTAGTACTAGGACTAACTAGGCACAGGTGTAAATGTGCTATGCTATTGAGGTGATTCACAATTGCCAAGAATGCCATGTATTTCCGAGAGTGGGGAAGCCTACAGTAAAATCCAGGGTCATGTGAGATAATAGCCTCCTTGAAGTGGAGGTTGCAGAAGTCATTCAGACTTATTGGTTCTTGTTTTTTACCTAGCACAGATTTCACACCAGTTCATAAATTGATGCTTCTCTCACTCATTTAGAAAATATCCTGAGACACCAGAACTTCCAGTTGATTAAGCATAATGCCTAAAGAATCTGCATGCTTTAAAAAGGAACAGTTAATCATGACACAGATAAAAGATGCAGATTCAGGCATTCCTCATAGGAATGTAAATCAAGGCTGAAAAGAGAGGAAGATAATGGGGGGAAAAGTGTTCCTCTTTACCAAAAGATAAGGCTGCCCTGTGAGACAAATATGAACTGTTAGAGAAAGGAATGGGCTAAACTAATATCAGATTGAATATGGCAAAAGGCTAAAGTCTAGAGAAAAGTTGATATCATGCCAAAGGTAGCATGAATCTGAAAGAAAGTAATAGAAGTGTTTGATTAGATCTAAACTGGTAATGAACATCAGTAATTTAGAGAAGTAAAGAAGTTTCACAATTTAAGTATATTTTTAGATTTTATCCAGATACCTTAACAATTCTTGGTAGGGCGGGAAATAATAAAACCATGCCATATCAGATCAGACACAAAAATTCCAGTTGTATTTCGGTTATGTCAATGAATCACTAGTTGACCCTTAGAGAATTATTCATTTCTTTTTGCTTTAATTTCCTTTTGCTCTCCAATGAACCCTGACCTTGTAGATGTGTGTAATCCAATTACCCTTGAAGTTATGTTGCTAGGAGTCTCATAGTTATAGTAGAGGTTTCCCACAGCCAATGGGGCAAAGGTCTTCATACTAAAACGAGACCAACTTCAAACCAGTGAAGATGGTAAGCCAAGAAACATCACAGCAGAATAGCATCTGCTAAGAGTAGTGGTCATACTCTGGCAGGGGCAACTTTACATGACAAAATGGAAATAAATACAACCAGCAGATGTGTCAGCATTGTGTGGCTTCCAAATGCATTTAAATAGCATTTTCTTTGAGTAGCATGTAATGTTATAATAGGATGTTGCCCAAATTCCTCAATTTTAATTCCTCCACCTCTGAAACTATCATCTCAGTTCAGGCACTCATCACCTTATAAGAACTGAATTCTTTAACTCCAGACTCTCCTTACACTAAGGCATCTTCCTCATAGTTGTCAAAATAATTTTGCTTAAGTGTAGATTTGATCATGCCATTTTCCAATTCATTATAATCTATTGCCTCTCTTCTATAATCAGGATAAAAAACATTCTATATTTTTTTGGCTTTTAAAGCTCTTTAAAACCTGGTGCCATTCCAGTACTTTGTGGTTTGGTCAAAGTGGTCTTTAAATCTTTTCTTTTATTATTATTATGAATTTAACAAACATCAATATAAATATTTTGTATGTAAAAATCAGAAGAGATTGTATACAACAGCATGAAAATATTATAGAGTTTTAAAAGTATATACTGGAATTAAAGTAATTTCAATACTGTCTTGACGGTTTGTAGCCACTTTTGAACTTTATTCTGTTATTGTCTGTGTATTGATTCAAACAAATTTACTTAATTTTTTATTTTCATTTTAAAAAAATCTAGTTCTAAATTTTCTCCATCTGTCCAGTCTCTACACCTCCACTGAGAAAGCAAGTAATGATATCAATTATACATGTGAAATCATACAAAATATAACTCCATATTAGCACTCCCCCCAAAAAGGCAAGAAAAGTAAAGTGAAAAAATTATACTTAAATCTGTACTCAGAATACATTAGTTCTCTCTGGAGGTGTGTAGCATTTTCAACACGAGTTCCAATGAATGGAACTGTTATAGATAATTATACTGCTCAGAATTAGCTACGTTTTTCAGTCAATCATCATTACAATATTGTTATTATTGTGCCCAATGTTCTCCTAGTTCTCACTTCACTTTGCATGAATTTATTTTGTTTGTGCAAAATTTTAGTTTTATGTATTCAAAATCACCTGTTTTGTTTCCTGTGATTCTCTAATACGATGATGGCAAACCTATGACAGGCGTATCAACATTGACACATGTAGTCATTTACAATGACACATGGCCGCATACAGAGAAGTATGGGACCTCATGTCAAGGATGAAAAATTTGCTGTAGTGTAGTGTGCATACTCTGAGCACTATAGATTACAATTCTACCTATATTAATTTACCTATTTTGGTTTATTAAATACAGTTATATATTACAATTATACATTTTTGTTATTTAAACTAAAATATCATGAAATTACAGGTTTTTTTTTTCTTGAAGTGACACACCACCCAAATTATGCTCGGTTTTTTGGCGAATTTTGACATACCGAGCTCAAAAGGTTGCCTATCACTGCTCTAATACGTAGCTTGCTAAAGGAATCCTCCCCTACTCATAGCAGTAAAAGGCATCTTCTTCCTTGTTCCTCTAATATGTATAAGACTGCACCTTTTAGATCTAGACCAAGTATACATTTGGACTTAATTATAGTATATAGTAGGTAATACTAATCCAAACTTAATTTGTGCCAGGCTGCTCCTAGTTTTCCCAACAGTTTTCATAGAATAGTGAGTTCTTACCTTAATAGATATAGTCCTTAACTTAACAAATATTATGTTCCTTTGATTTAGCTCCTAAAACAATGCATATATAGTCACTGGTCACTAAACAAAAATCCCACATTTAAAATATCAATAGCCAAGTTAAAGTTTATTGATGATCTAAAAGTGATGTTATTCTTAACACCTTCTGTCCCCTTTCACATCTTTCTGTCACAATTACTGAAGAATTAGAAGAGAGATATAGAGGAAGGAGTGTTATTTTAAAATTTCCTTTGTTTTGTGATTTGTTGTGGTTGAAAGAAAAAAGTTTCACCAGGTTACCACTCTTGGTTAAATTAGCTCTCCAAGATTAAATAGGATGTCTTGCACTTTTGGGCTAAGATGGCTGCAGAGTAGTAGCAAGGGACTTCCTCTCCTCACTACCTACTGATACAAAGTACCACAAAAGTACAAAATCAGACAAGTGAAGGGGCTCTTCTGTGGGGCATAACCTTGAAGGTAGGCAGGGTTTGAGCATTTCCACACTATAAGGGGGAAAAATTACTTCTACCAAAATGTGAGCTGATCACCAATCCACCACTCCACCCACAGACCCAGAGTCAAAAATGAGCATGGGGGCAATTGCTAGGTTCTTGGTAACTGGCTGAGAACACCTCAGACTTACCCCTGAGAGCAGCTAGACTTGGGACCCTAGAAGGCTGAAGTACATGGACATTCGGGACAGAGACAGAGCAGAGGGGGCAGCATATAGTAGACAATTCCAGCAATGTTATAGCCAAATTCAACAGTTTCCAGACCAAGGAGAAAATGCTGCAAGCAGACAGAAAGAGACAATTCAGATATCAAGGAGCTCCAGTTAGGATTAAACAGGATCTGTCAGATCCACACTAAAGGACAGCAAGGCTAAGAATATGACATTCAGGAAAGCAAGAGAATTGGGTCTATAACCAAAAATCACCTACTCAAAAAAAAGTAACTATGTATTTTCAGGGGAAAGAATGGGTATTTAACAAAATAGAAGATGTCCAAGTATTTGTAAAGAAAAGACAATAACTAAATGGAAAAACTGAAATCCAAATCCAAAATTCAAGAGAAACATGAAAAGGTAAAGAAGAAAGAGGGAAAAAAAATTTTAAGGGCTTCCGTAAGGTCAAATTGTTTAAATTCCAAAATGATTGGATCAATTCACAACTCCACCAACTATGCATTAATGTCCCAATTTCACCACATCCCCTCCAGCATTCATTACTCTCCCCTGCTGTCATTTTAGCCAATCTGCTAGGTGTGAGGTGATACCTCAGAGTTGTTTTGATTTGCATTTTTCTAATTATTAGAGATTTAGAACACTTTCTCATGTGCTTATTGATACTTTTGATTTCTTTATTTGAGAATTGCCTATTCATGTCCCTTGCTCATTTACTGACTGGGGGATGGCTTGATTTTTTTTATAATTGATTTAGCTCCTTGTATATTTGAGTAACTAGACCTTTGTCTGAGTCTTTTGTTATAAAGATTTTTCCCCAATTTGTTGCTTCCCTTCTAATTTTGGTAGTATTGTTTTTGTCTATACAAAAGCGTTTTAGTTTAATGTAGTCAAAATTATTTATTTTACATTTTGTAATTTTTCCTAGCTTTTGCTTAGCATCCAAATTTTTTAAAAATTTAAACATTTATTAATATTCATTTTAAACATGGTTACATGATTCATGCTCCTACTTTCCCCTTCACCCCACGCACTCCCCCCACCCATGGCCGATGCACATTTCCACTGGTTCTGTCATGTGTCCTTGATCAAGACCTATTTCCAAATTGTTGGTAGTTGCATTGGTGTGATAATTTCGAGTCCACATCCTTAATCATGTCCACCCTGACCCATGCATTCAAGCAGTTGTTTTTCTTATATGTTTCCTCTCCTGCAGT